>NW_027359332.1:0-1495 GCF_012295235.1 Primulina huaijiensis | reverse complement strand
TATATATAATCTAGACTAGTCTATCCTAGTACTATAAATATATGACTTTGAATTGTGAATTTATATGTATATCATTATCTTCATTAAATAATAATAATCAATACACGTCTTTTTGTTTGTTTTGTTTTCCATCTATTAATTAATTATAAAATAAATTGAAGAAAAAATAAAATTTAGCTTCTATTTTTTAAAATGAAATCTACAAATAATATATATTGGTTTAAAAAATAAATTGAAGAAAAAAATTAAAAGGCTGTCTCATATATATATCTCTGAGACCAGTCAAATTCGTCCATTTCCAAAGTAAAAAAAAATGTTTTTCATGATTCGGGTCGGACATGAGACTTATTTCAAAATTGACCCTGAAACAAACACATAGAAGTATTTGTGTCAATTTTTATTTTTAAATTTAGTAAATTAACATCCATGAATAACGTAAATAATACACGAATAATAAATTTGAAAACTCTAATAGAATTGTGTGAATTTATATGTATCATTATCTTCATTAAATAATATTAATAAATATATGTATTTGTTTGTTTATTTTTTGGGTATTAATGGATGTTAAAATATATTGAAGAAAAATAAAATGTATCCTCTATTTTTTGAATGAAATCACACTCTATTTTTTTTAAAAAAATATCTATTTCATTAATGAAATTTAAAATAAATAGAAAATAATGAAATCAACACTCAGTTTTAAAAAAATAAAGTATATCCTTATTTTCAAAATAATTACTTCTGTTGGATTTGTGTCTTTTTTTCTTTTTGTTTGATTTTATGAACTATATACTTATTTTTTAGATGACATTTTGTTTGATTTCTCTTTTTTCTATTATTAATAGATTTTAAAATAAATCAAAGGAAAATGAAGTTTACACTCTTGTTCAAAATTTTATAATTCTTAATTTTTGAGTAGGTGTTCTATAAGAAAGTTTAATGAATTTATATCCTTAAGACGGATCGAATATATGAGTTTGTTTAGGTAAACTAAAATGTTTATTATACAGGTCAAAAATTAATAAAATATTTCGAAATACTATACAGCTAATAAAATATTTCCTGGAGGTAATTAAAATATGATTTAAGGACAATAATGAACATGTCCGAGATGTAAAAAGGAAAGAACATAATATGGAGGAAAAAAAGAAGTGAAAATGACTAAAATATAAGAAAAATTATATTCAATGGAATTCCACCGTAAAGAAATCAGCTGAGCATGAATATTCTGGTACAAATTGAAAACAAAGCATTAAAAAACTTTTCAAAGAAACATAATTATAAATCATATGTGACATCTTTTTCGAAAGTAGACCAGAAAATCTACTTACATATAAATATACAACTTCCAATTGTGAATTTTCCTATATGTNGTCCTTCTTTATCTAGCTTAACAAGTTGTATTCTTATATGAGTTAATTTGGAATTTCCTTGCTTATCTTAAATGAATATAACTAATTACTTATTATTAACAAAAGAGCATTAATATTCA
>NW_027359331.1:0-270 GCF_012295235.1 Primulina huaijiensis | reverse complement strand
TGCATGCAAAATTATTTTAATTGCTTAATTCTTTTATTTAATTGAATTTAAATGCTTGTATGATATTTATTAGATGATTAAATATATGATTGCATGATTAAATAATAATATGACATGATTACATGAAATTAAGGATTTTACACGAATATTCGATAATAGGCAGGGGAAAGGAGACCTGGGACGACCAAGACAAGAATGTGTATTTTTATTTAAATAATGGAAAGGCTTCCTAATAAGATTAAAAATGATTTAATTTTTCTAAAAATGTTG
>NW_027359330.1:0-3463 GCF_012295235.1 Primulina huaijiensis | reverse complement strand
CCGATGTGAACATTTTTTCCGCCATCAACGCACGCCCGAAGATCAACGTGTGGGGCTCGCGTCTTTTCATCTAGAAGGAGACGCTCAACTGTGGTTCTTAAAACTTGAGCGAGATCGACCCGATCTTACATGGGAATTTTTCGCACAGTACTGCCACGTGAGGTTCGGGCCACCGATTCGCACCAACAAACTGGGAGAACTATCGAAATTGCGACAAATAGGCACGGTGGGAGAATACCAACGTCAATTTGAGCAACTTTCTGCACGAGCTTCCTCCCTCACAAGCGTGCAAGAAGTGGAAATTTTCATTAGCGGCCTACAAGAACACATCGCGATTGAGGTAGACATTCACCACCCAAAAGATTTAACAACTGCTATGGGCCTGGCCCGTTTGTACGAAAAACGCACAGGAAGTCTACGACAAGAACCCAATTATCCAAAAAGATGTACCATCCCAACAAACACACGACCATCGATCACGAGGCAATTGAGCAGGTCAGAGATGGAGGAACGACGCTCAAGAGGTTTGTGCTTTAACTGTGATGAACTGTTCGTTCCAGGACATCGTTGCAAACGATTGTTTCGTCTAGAAGTAATCGAGAACAGCGACCCAGAAGATGAAGTTGACAAGAGTAATCCAGACGATCCAGGCATCTCTCTTCACGCCATTACGGGAATTAGTAACGCCCAAACTATGCAAATAATAGGATACATCCATTCGCTACCTCTTCGTGTCCTTATTGATTCCGGCAGTACGCACTGTTTCTTAGACTCCAAGTTGGTCTCACAATTGAACCTTGAAATATCGCAACGAGGAGACATATCTGTGAAGGTCGCAAATGGGAAGAATCTACCATGTTCGGGGATGTGTTCGGCTGTTCAGATCCAACTGGAAAAACATATCTTCCATGTTGATTTTTACATCCTCACACTAGGAGAATTTGGCGCTGTCATGGGAGTAAATTGGCTCCGCTCTTTAGGAAGTATCACGTGGGATTTTGAAAAAATGCAGATGCAGTTTGTAAGAGAGGGGACGCTAGTTACATGGCACGGAGACTCATCCTACATTCCAACACACCGAAACCTCTCGGCAACTATACTAGAGGAGGCACCCCTTACACCGCTACAACACCTTCTGGAAACCTACAACAGCCTGTTCGAGGAACCTCAAGGACTCCCACCCTCAAGAGGATTCAGCCATAAAATCCTACTGGAACAAGGTACCAACCCCATTGTTGTTAGACCTTATCGATATCCTCATATGCAGAAAGATGAAATTGAGAAACAATGTGATGAGATGCTACAAAGGGGANATTTTTCGAAATTAGACTTGCGAACCGGCTACCATCAAATTTTGATGGACCCCAGTAGCATCCACATGACGGCCTTTCGCACCCACCACGGCCACTTTGAGTTTATGGTGATGCCTTTTGGCCTCACTAATGCGCCTTCTACTTTTCAAGCTTTAATGAATTCGATTTTCGGCGGCATTTTACGGAAATTTGTTTTGGTTTTCTTTGATGACATCCTCGTTTACAGCGCAAGCTGGGAAGATCACATTTGCCATCTTCGTACGGTTTTCACAATCCTGCAACAGCAGCACTTATTCCTTAAGAAATCCAAATGTTACTTTGCTCAAAGACAGGTTGCTTACTTAGGACATGTGGTTTCCCGGAAAGGGGTGAGTGTGGATGAAAATAAAATAACAGCCATTCAACACTGGCCACAACCCATGACTCTAAAGGCACTCCGGGGATTCCTCGGACTAACAGGGTACTACCGCAAATTTGTGCAAAACTATGGAGTTATTGCTGCCCCATTAACCAATATGCTGCGCAAACAAGGTTTTTCATGGACAGCTGATAGCCTGCATGCCTTTGAAACATTGAAGAAAGTGCTCACGTCTACACCCGTCCTTGCTCTTCCCGATTTTTCCCTACCTTTCATCGTGGAGTGTGATGCATCAAAAACAGGAATAGGTGCTGTACTTCAACAGCAAGAGCGCCCCATTGCATTCTTCAGCAGCGCACTCGCCCTCCGTCATAGGAAACTACCCACATATGAAAAGGAACTCCTTGGACTCATCAAAGCCGTGCGTCATTGGCACTCTTACTTTTGGGGAAACTCTTTCATCGTTCGTACGGATCATTATAGTCTCAAATTTCTGCTCGAACAACGTATTTCAACCTCTCCACAACAACAAGGGATAAGCAAACTAATGGGGTATGACTTTAAGGTAGAATATCGGGCAGGAAAATCAAATGTCGTGGCGGACGCACTTTCACGACTAGGCGAGGAGGAGGGCTGTTTGATGGCCATTTCGAAACCACAATGGGATTTTCTGGCAGCCATCAGAGAAGCACACTCTAATACACCAGAAGTACAACGCCTAATTCGAGAGGTTCACGATGGAGAGGCTTTCGGACCATGGGAAGTTAAAAACGACATTCTGTGGTTTAAATCCAAAATCTACCTTCCTCCACAATCACCACTAACTGCTTCTATTATTGCAATGGTACATGAAGGCTGCCATGAAGGCTACCAGCGCACTCTACACCGCATAGGACGAGATTTTTATTGGCCAGGGATGAAACGTCAAGTCCAAGCAGCAGTGTCCAATTGTTCCACATGCCAACACAACAAAACGGAAGCAATGAAGCCAGATGGACTCCTACAACCTCTGCCCATCCCTTACCACATTTGGGCCGACATTTCAATGGATTTCATCGAAGGGTTGCCTACCTCACAAGGGAAGACTGTAATATTCGTGGTTGTCGATCGTTTTTCTAAATATGCTCACTTCATTGGCTTAGCCCATCCATACACCGCAGTTTCAGTCGCCAAAATCTTTTTCGACAACATCTTCAAGTTACATGGGCTACCCGAAACAATAGTAAGCGATCGAGACGTAACTTTCACCAGCTCTTTTTGGCAGGAACTCTTTCATCTGAGTGGCACCAAATTGTGTTTCAGCTCAGCTTATCATCCCCAATCCAACGGACAAACCGAGGCGATAAATCGCATCCTAGAAATGTATCTGAGGTGTTTTACAAGTGATCAACCGAAGAAATGGTTTGAATGGATAGCTTGGGCAGAATTTTGCTATAACACAAGCTTTCACACAACTCTTAAGGCCACCCCTTTTGAGATCGTTTATGGTCGCCAACCACCAAGCTTTCTGTCTTATCTCCCCGGCCAGGCACGTCTGTAGGCCGTGGATCACGCACTGCAACAGCGTGACCAACTGTTACGCCAAGCTCGTGATCGCTTGCTACAAGCTCAGAATGTTATGAAGCTGCATTATGACAAGAAACACAGGGAAGTGGAGTTCAAGGAAGGGGATTTGGTACTTCTCAAGCTTCCAACCTATCGACAGCAAAGCTTAGCATCTAGAGGCAATGCAAAGCTTTCCCCTCGTTACTACGGTCCATTTAAGGTGTTAGCCAAAGTAGGGCAAGTGGCT
>NW_027359329.1:0-1091 GCF_012295235.1 Primulina huaijiensis | reverse complement strand
GGTCGTGTCGGGTTGACGGGTCGTGTTGTATTTTGACACCCCTAGATCGCACGAAGACAGCAATTAGTTGGGTTTGAGCAGCTACGGTATTTTGATCATATCTCTCAGCTCGGTTATTGAAATGAAGCAATTCAGTATGTGTTGAAAAGATAAGACAATGATCTACAAATCATCTTCAAAAGTCAAAGTCTGAATCGAATCTTAAGATGCTGATAAATGACAATGAAGCTACTAGTTGTGCACAAACTGAAATCGGCTAGGGTGATTTCAGCACAACAGCTGAAACTGAACTGAACCGAACAAGTTGAACTGAATCAGACCAGCTGAAGACTAGTTGAACCAGACCAGTTGAACTGAACCAGACCTGTTGGACTGAACCATACCAGCTGAAGACCAGTTGAACTGAACCAGACCAACTGAACTGAATCAGCTGTTGACCAGTTGAACTGAACGACCAATTGAGTTGACCAGAGTTGACCAATCGAGAAAATGTCCAGCAAGACGAATTTGACCGTTATAATTTCAGAAACAATACAGAAACTTTACAAACGGTCATATTCTTGTGTCTAACGTATATATCATTGTTGGGGCTTATAAATACATTATCTTGAAGATCAAACAAAAGTTTTTGAAGGGGATTCAAAGCATGGGCAGTTAGCATGAATATATCAACTAGTTGAGAACACAAGCTTTTGTGTGAGGATACATTTCAGATGTACACTATAGAGAATAAATTCCTCACACACAATCACTTACACATATACAAGAGAGTTGAACTTCAAAGATTAGTTGAGCGAGTCTTCACAAAGACGTAAAACAATGTGTTTTTAGTCTTTGCATATGAGACATTAAACAATATGCTGATTGTGAGGTGCTGCTTACAATCTTGAGTGCTAGGAGTTCAGTTTAGGAAGTAGTATAAGTCCTAGCTGAGTGGGTTTGTACAAGGAGTTGTATAAATCAAAGTCTTCTAGTGAATCCTTCCCAAGGAGAAGAAGGGGTGACGTAGGAGAATTTGTAGTCTCCTAACATCCATAAACAAATTGGTGTCTATTTGTTTATTGCATTTACTTATCATTTTCATAGTTTTA
>NW_027359328.1:0-357 GCF_012295235.1 Primulina huaijiensis | reverse complement strand
ACAGTGAAGAACAAATACCCACTTCCGAGGATTGAAGATCTATTTAACCAGTTGAAGGGAGCTTCGGTATTCTCCAAGATCGATCTGCGCTCCGGTTATCACCAGTTGAGGGTGAAAGACGCCGATGTTCCTAAGACTGCTTTCAGGACTCGTTATGGCCACTACGAGTTCCTTGTGATGCCGTTCGGTTTGACGAATGCGCCAGCGATCTTCATGGATCTCATGAATCGCGTATTTCAGCCGTATCTTGATCAGTTTGTGATAGTGTTCATAGACGACATTCTAGTCTACTCGAAGAATCAGGAGGATCACGGCAGACATCTGATCAAGTGTTGCAGACATTGCAGAAGCACAGAT
>NW_027359327.1:0-623 GCF_012295235.1 Primulina huaijiensis | reverse complement strand
TCCAACATTTTCTCTTTTACACCCCTTCAACTTATGTCTCTTTTTGCAGTACACAATTCTTTTAAAATTTTAGCACAACGAAGTACTGGTTTAATAACATTTAATGAATTAATATTTACCTCGCCTCTACAAAGAGTGTCATTCAACTCCTTAATACTTTCACATTTCCTGTTCAATGCAAGAGGGAATGGGGGAATAGGTTTATACTCAAATAGGGGAGAAAACTTACCTTTCGGAGCATCATCTTGATTGATTATTTTATCCACAACTTTTATCTCATTCTCTTCCTTTTGCTTGGCTGATGCTTGTACCCCAATTTCTTGAACATCCAATTCTTTACAATTTCTCAAAGTAATTGCACTCACATTCTCTCTTGGATTCACCACTGTTTGAGAAGGTATATTACCTAAATTTTGTGCTTCCAACTTGTGAATTGAGGTCGCCAACTGTCCCACTTGAGTGCTCAAATTCTGAATGCTAGCCCTCGTTTCCTGTTGAAATTTTTGAGTATTCTCAGCTAAGGCCTTCACAATTTCATCTAGGGACATACTTGAGTTAGAGGCTTGCGCAGGTGATGAATTCTTGTGAAAATTTTGTTGTGGATATCCTTGTTGACCTCCTTG
>NW_027359326.1:0-263 GCF_012295235.1 Primulina huaijiensis | reverse complement strand
TGATTCAAGTTATTGAATCACAAAATATGCATTTTGATATAGGATAATCATTTTCATCAACCTCACCACTTGAGAATTAGCGCACAACGTTCCGGTCATTTCTGTCATTTCTACTATCCGCCGCCACCGTCGTCTCTAAAGCTAGCGTCACGGTCGTCTTCTCCCTCCTCGTTGCCGCCAATGTTGCTGCGTTGCCTTTAATGTCACCGCCAATGTTCCCGACTCCGTTAGAGCAGTTTCTTTCTATGCCTCTGTCTCTAAAG
>NW_027359325.1:0-428 GCF_012295235.1 Primulina huaijiensis | reverse complement strand
AATTTTTAAATAAACAAATTTATTTATTAATATAAATTTTTAAAAAATGTTTCAAACCAAATATGTTATTTATGTCAATTAATTATTATTTCAAAATATTAATAAAAAATAATATGTTATATTTAGGTACAAAATATATAGAATAATATTAAAAATTCTATAAAAATCTTGCAAAAAATATAAAAGAATTCACATAAATATGTTTGTAAATCTGTTAGATTCTATAAAAGTCAATAAAAATATATAAAATCCTCAAAAATCTAGGGGTGTCTATTGGGTGCAATATTTGTCCCTACTTGGTAGAGCGATCGAACCGTGGTGCTTGAGTTGCTGTGCGATTTAAAAGATTTGAGTTACACAATTACCACCAGCTATAGCTTTTAGTAAAGCGGTAAGCACTCGGTCCTACAATTGGTATCAGAGCCAAT
>NW_027359324.1:0-253 GCF_012295235.1 Primulina huaijiensis | reverse complement strand
AGCAATTATATGCCAAGTTAAAGAAATGTGAGTTCTTGTTAGAGCGGGTGGCATTTTTGGGCCATATTGTTTCGAAAGATGGAATATCTGTTGATCCATCCAAGATTGAGTCCATCAAGCAATGGTCCATTCCAAAAACAGTTTCAGAGGTAAGGAGTTTTCTTGGTTTAGCTGGGTATTGCAGATGGTTCATAGCGAACTTTTCGATGATAGCATTGACACTGACGAGTTTGACACGGAAGGCTACCAAGTT
>NW_027359323.1:0-740 GCF_012295235.1 Primulina huaijiensis | reverse complement strand
ATATATAATTAAATTATGTAATTTTCAAGTGAAAAAAATAATTTAGTATCTTACATAACGAAATTAATGGACATTTATTAAGCAAAAACTTACTAAAAAAAAATTCAACCCTTTACCCTTGAGAATCGATCTCTCATGTTTTGTCGACGAGACTACACCACTAATGTCCAAGTTTACAGCTTGATTCTCTCTTTAATTATTTTAGCCTGAAAAAATTGCATTTTGACCATTCCATTTTTATTTAATTAGTTTTTGAGACAAACCCATAATTAATATTTACACATGTTATTATATTCCTTGACCCACGTTTAAGCACGATGGGTACAGCTTGTACTTAATCTAATGATATGGTCATTGTTGTTTTTGATTGTTTACTATCGTCTCAAAATCTAGTGATATTCAAAATATTGTTTGTAATATTTGTATTTCCCGCATGTTTTATCTACGGATTCTTGTATCGTTTCGAATACCAGGCCAATTACAATTTTAAAAAGAGTATGTCTTTTGTGAGACGATCTCACAAATCTTTATCAGTCAGACGGGTCAATCCTACCGATATTCACGATGAAAAAATAATACTCATAGCATAAAAAGTAATATTTTTTCATGGATGACCCAAATAAGATATCTGTCTCACAAAATACGACACGTGAGATCGTCTCACACAAGTTTTTGTCTTTTAAAAGTTATCTTTGGATGACTGAATTACGTTAACATCAAATTAGAACAAACATTTGGTG
>NW_027359322.1:0-5296 GCF_012295235.1 Primulina huaijiensis | reverse complement strand
AAAAAATATTTTGTTAGTTTGTTTAATTATCTCTATCTTCTTACTTGGTATGACCTTTGTTCTTCGACAAAAAAATATTACATCTTTGTAAAATTGAGTACATCTATAATTTTTGTAGTTATTTATTTAAGAAAATGTAACTTTTCAAAAAATTTCTTTATCTTCTACTTTTTTATTAAGATTTTTTTGTTGTTTTTTATTTTATGGTTTATTTTTTGTGCTAGTATTATATTAAACGTCATGTGAAAGGTTATATGTGTTGGTATGTAGGGATGTAAATGAACCAAATCGTTTGCGAGTTATTCAGAGTTCGGATCGATAAAAAGCTCGTTTGAATTCGTTTGTTAATCAAGTCAAGCTCAAGCTCGATTTCGAGCTCGAAAATTTAATCAAATTTAGCTCAAGCCTAGAGATATTCGGCTCATGAGCTCGCAAACATGTTCGATAATAGGCTCGCAAACATGTTCAATAATAGGCTCGTGAGCTCGAGCTCGACTCGTTTAAGTTGCTCGCAAGCTCGAGCTCGAACTTGACTCCTTTGTTGAGTTAACAAATAAAAATATTAATATTATTGTCAATGGAAGGAATTGAACACAAAACAAAGTTGAAAAAAAGATGAATTTACACCACATAGTCACAATTATATTTTTTTATCTCAATTGCATATCATTATACTAAAATGTTTTTTAAAATATAATAAATTAATAGAAATACACCAATTTATTAGTTTTTCTCCAAAAAATTTACATCACCTAGTCATATACACGTTGAGTAACTTTACAATTATTATTAATATTGTGGTATCAGTATATGACGAATATTTGTTATATGGATGCTAGGTGTATTATTTTGGGATGTTCAATAATATACCGAGTTTATGTTTTTTTAGTTATTATTTTTGTCATTTTGGTTATTTATAAATGAATTTACATTTTTATGTCTGATTTAAAATTATTTCATAGATATATTTAATTTTTAACAAGCTCAAACTCGAGCTCAATTTTATACTTTACGAGCTAAGAAACGAGCCGAGCTCAAGTCAGTCTTGTTAAATATGATAAACGAGCTTTTTACGAGCCGAACTCGAGCTTTTCCTGAGTTTAGTAATTTCAAGACAAATCGAACTCGAGCCTGAAAATATAAGCTCGAATCAAGCTCGAGCAATCTTAAACGAGCCAATCTCAAGCCTAATACTGTTTGGTTTAGTTTGAATCGGCTCGAGCATCAAACAATTTTAAACAAACCAAACTCAAGCGTAATATTGTTTTTTTTGGTTTGATTTGATTTGAATCGTTTACATCTATGTTGGTATGTCCTCTTTTTCTTTACTTTTTTATACCCCTTTTTTTGTTTTCCCCCCTCGAATTTCTGCATTTACTAGTTTGGCTTCTGTATTTTTTTTCATTTTATTATTTGTTTATTTTCGGGAACCATGTAATGATTTTTTAAAAGCTGAATTAACGGTCGGGTCAATATGACCCTCCACCAAAACCAAAAAACCCTCCACTGCCCTATTTCCCAAGGCCAATATTATTTCAAGCACCTCCCAAAACCCACGGCGGCGATGGATCAATCCGCTTCCGCCGCCGCTGCCAACCTTTTCCCATGAGAATCAAATTTGGATCACGTCTGATCCAGCTCTACTTCAACCCTGACCCGAAACTGAATCCTCTCATCCCGTTCATGGCTGCCCAATCTCAACCCCTCTCTACACAATCCTTCCCCACCATTGAAGAAGACGATACTCTCTGCTCGTCAGAAGCTTCAGTTATTCCTACAGAGAAAGAATCTGCTCCTTTGGGTGATCCAAATGGGTACTTGACCGGTGAGGCCCACATCGAGAGGGCCTGGTCCCATGGGAAGAAATTGGGCTGCCCCAAGCTCCTGGTGGCCCCCATGGTGGACAACTCGGAGCTGCCCTTTCGTCTTCTCTGCCGTAAGTACGGCGCTCAAGCTGCCTACACTCCAATGCTTCACTCTAGAATTTTCAGTGAAAACCAAAAGTATCGGGCAGAAGAATTTACGACCTGTAAGGTATATGTCGGTTCCAGTTTCAATCATCGGTTCTTTTAGCTTGTACGTAGCCCGTATGTCACGAGAAATTTGCTCATTTGATACGAACTCGCGGCTGATATATTCCAGAAACAGGCCGATTCAGCAGAGCACGAACAGGGGTACTAGGGATTCAATTGAATAAAAATCACATTGTACTTTTGAGTATAAATCTCCGTAAACATAATTATATGAATTAATTTCTTGGTCTCCCTTGAATGGAAATGGGCCACATGTTATCTAATGTTTGCATTTGACTCGATTTTGTTTGAAATGGCAGGAGGATAGGCCGCTGTTTGTGCAATTCTGCGCTAATGATCCGGATGTTTTGCTGGAGGCAGCACGGAGAGTGGAGCCTTACTGTGATTATGTCGACATCAATTTTGGGTATTTGTTTCTCAAGTTTTCACTTGCTTAACATTACACTGTTTTTATTATTCTTTTTATTAAATGTTGTGTTGTGTCTGAATATATATGCTTAGTTTAAAATCCATTTGTTTTTAGTTCTTGATATGAAATAGCAATTATTTTATTGGAAAACAACATTATCAAGCTTCTTGATTTTATTTATTTATTTTGTTCAAAATATTATGTAACATAAACATGGATGAAGGAACTAGATTTATGATTTTATTATTTTGGATGACAAAACAGTAATTTCAGTTACATGTTATTTATTTATGTAAAAGCTGTGGAAACCCACATACTAGTAAATACTGTCATAAAAGTATGTTTGAAGTTCCCTTTCCATGAAATCAAAAGAAATTTCGGTCACTTGGAGTTACAACAGATTAGAAATTAGATCGTGGATAGGCTTGCTTGAACTTATCTACTCAAATGTTGCCTCACTATACATATCAAGGCAAGGCTTTGTTTTAATATCCTTCAACACTTTATAACGTTTATCTGTCATGGAAGATGTAGCCTGTCCTCTTGTTTGTCTTCCAACAATCTTTATCCTCAAGCAGCCATTTTTCTTTTAAATTTTGAGTTATCTGCCGGACTCTTTTCTTGAATCTTGCTCTCTGTTTGTGACTTCTGGTTGAATTATTTGGGATATTTATGAAAATCTCGAGTGATTCTCTTTGATATTGTAAATTATTGAACTGCTTCATTGGCTTTCTTATCTGGAACATGGAAAACCTCATCGAGCCACCCAGTTGGTGTACATATTTATGAACACCTGAGTGAATCACTTTGTTGGTGTACATGATTGAACTGCTTCTTGGCATTCTTATCTGGGATAGAGTTGATCGCAATTTGTTCAATTCCTTATGCAGTTGTCCCCAACGTATTGCAAGGCGGGGGAATTATGGCGCTTTCCTCATGGATAATCTTCCTCTTGTAAGGTCCCTAGTTGAAAAATTGTCTAAAAACCTTAACGTTCTGGTGTCATGCAAAATTCGAATATTTCCAGATTTGCAAGATACCATTAATTATGCCAAAATGCTGGAGGATGCTGGTTGTTCTCTTTTAGCTGTACATGGAAGAACAAGAGATGAAAAGGATGGAAAGAAATTCAGGGCTAACTGGAATGCCGTCAGAGCGGTTAGAGATGTGGTTAGAATTCCTGTCCTTGCCAATGGAAATATACGCCACGTGGATGACGCCTGGCAGTGTATTGAAGAGACTGGTGTCGAAGGGGTACTTTCAGCGGAGTCTCTTCTCGAGAATCCAGCTCTGTGTAGTGGATATCGAACTGCAGAATGGGTACATGAGAATGAAGAAAATACTCAAGAAGGGAAACTGGACCAAGGTGATCTGTTGGTGGAATATTTGAAGTTCTGTGAGAAATATCCGGTTCCATGGCGTATGGTTCGTTCACACGTACACAAGATGTTGGGAGACTGGTTCAGACTTCATCCAAATGTAAGAAACGATCTTAATTCACAGCACAAGCTCACGTTTGAATTTCTTTATGACATCGTGAACCGACTTAGAGAACTTGGTGTTCAGATGCCTCTTAAATTATCTGGAAATGGTAGTTCAGTATAATTGTTGGGTTCTTGTTAGGTTATATTGATATTTATGTGATTTTACAAGTTGATTGTAGAATCCAAAGTTGGATTTCTTTCCTATTTTAATCGCTGTTCCTTTTTTCGAGTCCTTAATTTTACAATCCAAAGTCGGAAAGCCGTAGGAACTATTATTTTAATAAATTCTAAACATAATTAAGATGCCGACTCAATATCTCTTTCGAAAAATAGAATCTTTACGTCTCCTCCTGGCCGTAGCCCAAGAAATCCTCGGGCCCTTGTTGTCAACGAAAGTCTAAATTTTTTACTAAAAAATATATACATAGTCATTGAGTATACTCATTTTCCCTTGTCTTTGTTATAGCACTTACTTTATGTCAAAATCATTTTGTTGTTTCACACGTGAACCAAATAGTTCGATGTATTTATTTTGAGACAAAATTGAGGCAACTAAAAAAAAGTATAAATTAAGTAATTAAATATATATTTTGTTTTA
Source organism: Primulina huaijiensis (assembly GCF_012295235.1). Classification (NCBI taxonomy): domain Eukaryota; kingdom Viridiplantae; phylum Streptophyta; class Magnoliopsida; order Lamiales; family Gesneriaceae; genus Primulina; species Primulina huaijiensis. Next base: position 772 of record NW_027359322.1, on the reverse strand, counting down.
TTATGAAACATTAACAAAACATTCCAATTGTGTGAGCTTTTTTATTCGGTAATTTGAATTCTAATTATAGGAAATTTTGTGTAGGAGATATATATCAACACCCGTTTCTAGAAAATAATAATATTTTTTCCCTTAAATGTTTTAAAAAAATTGAAAACCGAAAAAGAACATAAACCGAAACTTGCATAGAATTTGATACATATGTTTTCATTAAGATTAAACACCCACCACTTTAAAGGTCCAAAAAAAAGTGGTGGTAAATCTTTCAACTTTACATCATTGTGTAAGCTTTTGGAACAAAAGAGCACTTTAAGTGGGATGTATTCAATTATGAGATTTAATGACTTTCATTGACTTTTTTTTAAATGATAGATTTTCGTGGATTTGGTAGATTTTTATCGACTTTTATAGAATCTCACAAATTTGTAAACAGAATTTCATAGACTTTTGCAGATTTGCAACAAACCATTTTCATTACAAATTTCTAATTGATACAAATTTAAAATAGTTTATAAAATCCATTCCAAATAATTTTAATTTAATATAATCTGTAATTTTTACACAAAATATCAAGATTAATACTAAATTAATAAGCACATAAAGTGTGCAGATTACTAATAGTTATAACATATGTCCGTATTGATGATTTAAGAGTTTTTTTTTCAAAAAAATTATTTAGGTGTTAGCATTCATACATAACAATTGATATATGAAGCATACCAATTATTTTTCCCCGAATATCCCTTCACTACACTACTCGTATTCTTATGGC
>NW_027359321.1:0-368 GCF_012295235.1 Primulina huaijiensis | reverse complement strand
CTGGTCCGTGGGTTCCAAGCAAGAGGGTGCACTAATGGGTTGTTCTGGGTCTGGACCAACTTGGTTCGAGGGTGGCTAGAGAAAATCGAAAGATGGCTCGGGTTCGAAGTTTATAGGTCATGTTAGGGTTTTTAAAACTAAAATAAATTGAAACACGGCTCAAGGGGGGTCGAGTCGTGGTTCACGATCGGGATTAAAACGCTTTCAAAACGGTTAATTACGAATTAATTAAAAAGCCTAGTATTTAAGCTAAATAAATTTATGAGAATTTTAATTTAGGCTTAAATAATTATTTTGGACATATTAGAGTCAATGAAATTTAGAAAAAGTCAAAAACGTGAGAATTTACGTCCAGGGGTAAAACGGTC
>NW_027359320.1:0-594 GCF_012295235.1 Primulina huaijiensis | reverse complement strand
TGAAATATAATTTTCATTTTTTCTTCTAATTTCAGCTTATGGTTAACTTGGTCTCACATAACTATTTTATACAGGTACTCAAATGAGGTATTTATTTAAAAGATTGAGTTGATTTGTGTAATTGTCGGAATTGTTGTTCCATCTATTAATCGTATATTGGTTTTTTCTAATTTTAATATTGTTTTGTGTATTATTTTATAACTAATTTATATTATATTATATATTATAATCATTACATCATATAAGTTTTGCGCATCAATTTAAGGAAAAAAACATTTCAAACAATTGCATACATGATTATTTTCTGAAATAATTTAACCACTCACTTTAAAAAATCAATTTAATAGTATTATTATTTTAAAAATTAACAACAATGAAATTTAACAGATAAAATTGTTTCTCATCTTCATGATTGCACTAAGTGCTTTAATTTAACACATATAAATATCCTCAGTGCTAAATAGATTATTATAAAGATTTCATTATATTCAAATATTCATAAACAAATCAAAACATATTCATAAGTTTTGTAACGTGTAATTAATAAATAACTATTATATATTTAATTGTATATCACATAATTAGTCTAACGAA
>NW_027359319.1:0-297 GCF_012295235.1 Primulina huaijiensis | reverse complement strand
TCAATAATTACCAATTGGATGGAGTTTTCGGCATCTTAAAATTGATTAGGTTTCTTGTGAGACGGTCTCACGAATCTTTATATATGAGACGAGTCAATCTTATCGATATTCACAATAAAAAGTAATACTCTTAGCATAAAAAGTAATATTTTTTCATGGATGACCCAAATAAGATATATGTCTTACAAAATACGACCCGTGAGACCATCTCACACAAGTTTTTGCTCAATAATAAATAGATATAGTACTTCTCCAACAATATAAATTATCTCAATAATTCACATTCATTCACTAGGA
>NW_027359318.1:0-224 GCF_012295235.1 Primulina huaijiensis | reverse complement strand
TTTTTTTTGGGGTCAATTACTAAGTTTGGTCAAGTAAATCATTTGTATATTTTTCATGTTATATTTAGGTTGCAGCGAGCCTGGGAAAGGTCCAATCCATATGGTAAAATTAATACAGGATATTTAATTACGTTATTTAATTATATTACGTGTATAAAAATAGAAAATATTCATTTTGTGATTTATGCGATATTGCTTGTGGTCATTGCACTATCATGGGATTA
>NW_027359317.1:0-250 GCF_012295235.1 Primulina huaijiensis | reverse complement strand
CAGAGAGAGTGTGACAAAAAGAAATGGCACGCTTAATGCATATCAGCTTTGAAGAAGCAATCAACCCAGTTTTGAGGGAACACTTCAACATGTTATCAGCTTAGTTTAGAAGCTCACTTCCATCAGTGTGTGAGAACACTTTTGTTCAGTTCTCACACACGAGCACACACCACCACCCTAAATACAGTCTTGCACAAAGACGTTAAAACTTGTGTATGTAGTCTTTCTCACATAGACGTAAAAGAAGTGT
>NW_027359316.1:10386-28675 GCF_012295235.1 Primulina huaijiensis | reverse complement strand
ATATATTAGAAGCATGCACAGTGAATAAAATATCGTGTACACAAAATTTTGCAAGATTTGTAGGCACGAGGTAGGGTCTAAACACAAAAGGTTGAAAATGGATGCTCACGTGACAACAAACACAAAATCTTGATATTTGAGTACAAAAACAGAAACGTACATCATGAGGCTGGAACCAGCGAATTCACAGGGAAACAATATATTATATTGGCATGGGGTTTGATGGGGACAGCATCAAAGATTGGAATAGAAGCATCAAATACTTAATTTTATTCTACCAAAGTTTGAGATTTAGAGCATCTAATTAAACATATGAAATTAATATGTCCCAAGGAATAACATTAGGAGTTATCAGATACTTCTATTCAATTTATTGATCCGGTTAACATCGATTATCCCGTGCACGGTGTTCGTAATATCATGTTTATATTTTGGAAAGGGTTAGAATAAAATATCTACATTCATGTGGAAAGAGAAGAATCTTCTGGGAAATTAATTTAAGTTTAATGTATTAAAGTTAAAAGGGGATATTGGACCAAAAAAATTAAAGAACTTCTTCAATAATGAGTTAGAGCAAACTGCTTTTTCACGAGATTTGGTGAATCATTATCAGACAAAACTATGCTTATAAGCTCGAGTCGAGTATTGACCGATTCGATCACTATTACCATGCACCTAATCTTGAAACAGAAACACACATTTTTTGACACTGTGGCTTGGAGCGTTCAATTAAATGTTCCCAACTAAGTTTCAATCGTACAGTTGCCTCAACAAACTTATTTATAAGGGAAGGAAGAAGGGCACCTACCATTTGTTGGGGTCTCATAAATGTGAAGAAAACAATAGTGAAGGAGCAGTATGTAATAGGTCACAAGCCAACAAGAAAATGCATGTGTAAGAAGCAATGAATTGTTACCTTAGAATATCCACTAGGCATATCTTGGACCACACAGCCGGATGGGAGTCGCCGGCAACTTGAAAATGTCCGACCACCGCAGGAAGTTTCCCGTATGGCATCGATGGACACGTCGACAACAGCCCACACACCCTCAGAATGTTGCTTGCAGAATCGGAGAAAGTTCACTTCTCGGACCGGAACCAATGGGGATAGAACTTGGAGTTCAGCATGCATCTAGTGATCATAAAGAGGATAGAAGAATAACAAACTGGAACACCAGAGGAAAATAAAAATCTAAAGGGCTAATGAATGATGAGTTAGAATACAATAAATTGCGGACAATTAAATTCTTGTGCCTGTTTACACTAATGGGATTGGCATTACCAGCTGAAGTGCACCATTCCTTGATCCTCCCATATCACCAGATACCACATCTGTAGTTGATGTTCTTGAAATTATACACGGAAACATCTCAGTCCACTTGTTCTAATGGCAAAACAGAAATTTCATTCAATCACTTACGCCTTCAAGAAATTAAACTTCAAACAAAAAACTCAAGCGAACATTTAGTGAAGTCTACCGAATCCATTAATGTCTCAACAAGGGCCAAACTGTTGATGATCGCCATGCCAGTCTCCCTTGATGCTTCGGTAATGAAGCCATTTGGTTTCATGCCAATGCAAGGAGTAAATGTCCTGAAATACGCCTCAAGATTCAATATCTCTCTCCTACCTTCCAAGCTTCTAATCCAAAGGGGTTCATCAGTTTGTGCCATTTTAACCAATTCATCCATCGCACTCAAAGCAAGCTCCAAATACATAGATCTCTCCAATGATCTGTCAATTGGAGTAATGTTTATTGGTCCTTTTGGAGCCACCGCAGGCAAATGATTCAAAATTCCAACTCCAAAATCAGAAGGGACTAATGGTAGAGTTGAAGTAATCGCTGTTAGACCTCCGAATCCATTGTTTCCAACTCCAAGTTCCAAGCTTGAACTAGGCAATGGAGGATTCATGGATGCAGCTAAAGATGAGATGGGTCGGCCTAAAAACTTCCCCGCTAGAGTGCAGACACGGTCAAGTTCATCTTTTAGCCTTGCATTTTCGATCCGGAGGTGTTGTTCTCCAAGGGATATTTCACCAATTATTGCAGGCCCACCACAGTTTGTGCACATGGGGTTCCTCATTGCCTCCCTCATGGACATGTTTTCGGCTCGAAGCTTGTCGTTATCTTGCCTGAGTAAGGAATTTTCATGGCGTTCCATTTGAGTCTGGTGAAATCAAGAATCCCAAATCTCAATCAACATCTTCAGTGTAACGCATAAAACTCCAAAACCAATCCACAACACAAGAAAGTAAAAAAAAAGTTAGTTGGCTATTAATTTTACTTGTACCTTCATTTGAGTTCTTCGATTCTGAAACCAAAACTTGACCTGTCTAGTCTCCAAGCAAAGCCTCCTGCTAAGCTCTAATCTTTGCTTTTCATCAGGATGAGGACAATCCTTGAAGAGACTGAAAGCCCAACCAAAACAATCAAACAAACAAAAAAACCAACACAAGTAACAGACGGAGAAACAAACAAAAAAGGAACAAACAGAAGAAATATTTATCAAAAGGCGATGGAATTAGAATAGAAGGATTCCTTGAAACAAGTAAAGAAAAGGGTCATCTCACATACGTTTCGAGCTCTTGGATTTGCTGAGGAGTGTGTCGGTGGTATCTTTTCTTTCTCGGCGGGTTGTCGGCGGTATCAACATCATCTCCAGAGGCAATCCCATCCATATTTTCACTCCCAGATCTGCTTTCATGCTCCTCATCTCTGCTTCTTCTTCCTCCAACAGTAGTAGAGCCATAATTCTCCCCGGTTCTCGCTACCTCTCCTTGGCCCTCCATACTCGTTTGCTGCTCGAAAACAAGGAAAACCCACCACGAAAATCAGCCCATGTATCTGAAATCAACCGTAAACACATACATATATAGTGGGTTTACTTACAAGGGCAAGAGAAAGGCCGGGGGAGTTGAACATTGGTTTGGTGACGAGAGACTGAGGTACAAGGCGGGGCGGACCAATTGCACCGGCGGGCATGCTGTTGTTAATAATATTCCCACAGCTTGGATTGGGTATTGAGTTAATATTATTGCTAAATTGTATATCAGCAACAATTCTTGCACTGCCAGTAACACAAGAATTGCTTTCAAGAAAATCCCCAAAATTCATCAAATAATAATGCCTTTCGCTGAATTTTTTTTCTCACCCTTTTCTCTCCTCTCCTCTCCTCCCTACAAGATCTTACCTTTATAAAATGTACAACTGCTACACTTACCACAGAATCACTCTATGATTGTTTAACCTCGAGTTACAAGCAAGATGAAGTCAAAAAATGAAATTTTACACGCAGAAAAAGAAACCAAGATGAATAAGAAGCCTACTTTCAAGGAAAAAAATAATAATAAATAAATAAATGGAAGAAAAACAAGAGAGGTAGAGGAGACACGAGGCCTGAAACCAAATGTCTCCAACTGCCTCTCCAAAAGCTCGAATCTTTAAACACTAAGAAATACAAGAAAAACAAACACAGAAAAAAGAAAGAATGAAACCCACTACTATGACATTACAAGTCTCAGTTTTACTGTGATAAAAAAAGCAGAAAAAAGGGGCTCTGCGGAGCAAGAAAACCCTAAGTTTGAAGGGATGTTCTTGCTCGCCTGTCATCTCAGCATCTGCATGCTTGACTTGGAAAAAGCCTACACAATAGACACAGAGAAAGAATAACAAGTCTTTCACAAAAAGTCTTGATTTTCCCTTTTCCTTTTTTTATATAAAAAATTTCTAATCTGCGGAGAGAGAAACTCAAAGCAGAAGAAAATGGGATATTTTTGTTTTTTAATTTCAATCAATTATTTAAATAAAAAAATGACATCTTCGTATATATTTAAAATACATGTGAATCATTTTCTTAATTAAATAATGAATAAGTTTCTTGTGAGACGGTCTCAAGAATCTTTATCTATGAGACGGGTCAATCTTACTGATATTCATAATAAAAAGTAATACTCTTAGCATAAAAAGTAATATTTTTTCATAGATAATCCAAATAAGATATTCGTCTCACAAAATACGATCCGTGAGACCGTCTCACGTAAGTTTTTCCCATAAATAATTGACTCCCAAACAAAAACGAGGAGAGATAGCGACGATACATACATATCCACGACACCCTCGAAAGTCTGTGGACTAACGAAAATGGCGAAATCTATTGCAGTTTATTCATATAAATCAAAATAAAATTATACAGCATTCCTTATTATGTATAATTCGAACCATTTAAAGTATTTTATATTAAATTTTAATTACAATATATATAATATCTAAATGTTATATGCATGTATATGCGCGAATATCCAATCAAATTTGTTATTTTAAATTATTTTTTTTACGAAATAAATAAATATTCAATCAAATAATACATACAGTTCCGGAACTTTTTGTAGTAAATGCTTTTTTAATAATTGTCACGATAATTTAAGATATTTGAGTTACACTCCAGATATATTTTTTTTAAAGAATTGTCACTAAATATTCAACCTATTTTTTTCCTCTGTTTTTTTTGTTTCCATTTGATTTGTTTTGGTTTTGCTTTTTGGGTGTTTTTACTTCCTAGGGATTTTGCCTAACTTAATTTTCACCCTCTTTTGAATGTAATAATATGAAAACAAGACAAAAACTTGTGTGGGACGGTCTCATGATCGTATTTGTGATACAGATCTCTTATTTGGGTCATCCATGAAAAAATATTACTTTTTATGCTAAAAGTATTACTTTTTATTGTGAATATCGGTAGGGTTGACCCGTTTCATAGATAAAGATTCGTGAGACCGTCTCACAAAAGATCTACTCTATGAACAAAGTTCATTTTCACAAAGGGATTGAGAAAGACTTGTCGATGTCTTAAAATCACATTTACTGTATTATGTGATTAAATTCTAAATTTTATAGTTAATTTAACATAAAATAAAATTATTTTAAAATTTTATCAAATTTATTTTCCAAACCTCATGGTTGATATAGTTTAATATTTTATTAAAAAAACTCAAATTAATTAACTTGATTATTATTATTATTTTTGAAATGTCGTTTTTTGTAGCAATGTGAGATTTGATTAGGCCTCACTCATACATATCTTAAGGTTTATACATGTAATTATGCATATTATTGTAACATGTTATTTCTAATTACGTGCATATTACAATAATTAGGACATAAGCGAGTGGGTTCAAAGAGAATCATAAAACTAATATAAGACAGTCTTACGAGTCAATTTTGTGAGACATATATTCTTTCATCTGACTTATTTTACTCGGTCCATAAAAAAATATTATTTTTCATTCTGAATATAAATCCAATAGTAATAGATTGAGCCATATGATAATTCATGAATTTTGAGGGACCAATATCTCCTTTTTGGGACGTGGTACTGATGCAGTGTTGACATGACGTTCACTTGTACAGTGTCACACCAACACTTTTAATAAACAAATGATTGGAATTTTTTTTAAAAAAAATTATATACAATGCTGATAGATAAATTTGACAACATAAAAAATCAAAATAACATAAAAGACATACCAGGGAAAGAAAATTATGATTTTCTCTTAAAGTAAATGCCTTATACAGCATTTAAGGAATAGTAAATTACAGATTATTCTTTTTTTTAAAAAAAAATATTACATATTATATTGGGCCTATGTGAGCAGCAGTAGGCTTTTTAGCCCATCAGCTCACCCAACCTACGATGGGCCAAACTAACTAATTACATATCAGTCCTAATTTTAGATTAACTTTTACAATTAATGATGTCATAAATATGGTTGTAACCAAGATTTATAGACCAAGACCAACCTAAATCTGCACTTTTATTTCGTGTTTAATTTTGAAAAATAGTGCTATAAATATTTGAAATATCATATTATATTTAATTATTTAAAAATCTTTTTGAGTATATATAACATAAGTAGTGAGTGGAATATCATATTATATTTAATTATTTAAAATCAAAGAATGGAAAATTAACCATTAAAGTTACAAAAATATTTAAGTAATAGTTATATAAATATTTGAATAAATGTGATCTATATAATCAATAGATTATATATATAGACGGATTTTTCTATTATGTTATGGGGAGAAATACATCCGATATAACTAACTATTGGGTCTCAACACTAAATATAACCCCCTAAAATGTATGGGATGGTTTTATTGTCTCGAAGTAATATAGAGTAGGAGTGTCGTAAACAGTTTGGTCGAAACTGCTTATTTGATTCTTCATTTGAGTCGAGTTCGAATTTTAAATGTTTATATTCGAATAGTTCATAACAATAATATAGTTACTATAGTAACTCACAACTTACTCGAATAACTATATATTATTATTATTATTATTATTTAGTAGATATATAATTTTAAAGTAGGATCAGGAAGGTAGCTTCCACAAGTTATTAAGTGCTACATGCATTCTCTCTGTTCCGTGTGATTCGGGTTCTTTCTCGTGTATAGTAGGTTTCCATCTTCTGGCACACGCGATGCGAGCTGCTTTATCGATCACTTCTGGTGAATCTAGAATGACAACCGTGCCTTCAGGGCGTAAGATTCGATCCATTCTACCATCAAATCCACGATGTTACACCTGCATTTCAGTCTAGATTATCAAGCTGGTGCAAAAAAGAAGACCAAGACTTCAAATATTGGAAAAACAAACAAGTCCAAACGAATGGCATCAACTTTCTGTATGGAGGTATAATGCAAGTAATTTTACATACAGAAAAACAAGTGAAGGCTCAAAAGTAATTTTACATACAGAAAAACAAGTGAAGGCTCAAATTACTAGCAAGTGTTCTTAGCTATATTCTAGCTTGTTCGTGTCATCAGACTGATAGTAGGGTAACCGGTTGGAGTTGAGTAATTTATTTCCATTAAAAAGTTGGGCATGGCATCTATAAAATCGCGTGCAAGAGATTCATGTTCAATATCATATAAAAATTCTCACTTCAAAAGGAAAGTTGATCTCATAGAATCATTCGAAGGAGAGAATTAGTAAATGTCATAGAAGATATAACTTCAATTGTCTCAAGGTATGGACTAATTAGACAAAGAGAAAAAAATGAAAAGGAGGCTGCAATACTTATGCTAGCCGCCCAAATATTAAAAAAATGGCAGATGAAGGGAAAGAATAGCCAACTGTAATGCACACACACTTTAGAAAACACATCATATCCCGTCGGACACGATCCTAAGAGACATGCATGTTGGATGTGCCACGAGAAGTGTCTAGGAAATTAAAATGAAAAACGGAGACATATATCTACACATAGATGGGTATATCCAGTACATTTTGGTTAGTGTTGAGCCACAAGAATTGCCACTATTGGTAGATCTATCAAATCGTAGGACTTTGGTTACTGTTGAGCCACAAGAATTGCCCATATTGGCAGAGCTATCATATCTATAACTTTCCACAAAAAAATTAGGAATTTGATCCTATAATAAATATCAAAGCCAAAATCACATATTCAATCGATTCCCCAAATCCATCCCCGAAATGAAACATTTTCCAACAAATCAAATCCATTAATACGAGCGCAACCTTAAAGTTATAAAATTGATTACTAATTAACAACTAAATAAATACTAGTTTTCATTACATAGTTTCACATACTTTGAATAATAAAACTATGTAAGACAACTATATAATATCGAAATAAAGATTAAAAATTAGTTTTCATGCATTTAGACTTTTAAGGTTACTCTCATGAGTTCTTCAATCAAATTGTTTAGAATGAACAAGGAAGACCAATACAGACAACCTTGTATCACGGTCTAATTTGTTCACTTTTATTTGAAACTTCATATACAGTCGAAATGTCAGGTTTAATCATGTGTCTAAATTTAAAATACAGTAGAATTAGTAGAGATTAATATGCATTTAATGGTACATATGTGTCAGTCAAATCCATGTTGCGTAGTATCTGTGTAGCCCTGGCCGTGCCGGTGCGACAGGGATAGCAGAGTATTACTCAGTAGCAGAAAATGCACTTGAAATTTCCTGAGGAAAGAGTGGTAAAGAGCCAACAAATAGTTGAGTTGAAAAAAGTGCAATACAGACCTGCTCTTTCCAGAACTTGGATCTTTTATAAGAGATTCTATAGCGGCTACATGAATTAGATCGTAAGTCTGAGGATAAGTGGAAAAAGTCTCACACCTGCATGCATCAGCCACAACAAGATTCAATTCAACGGTGAGAATATCTAACAATAAACATGCATGTAGCGCATCTCAAGTATTGCAGCGAATGGATTTACTTCTGATTCATCTATCGACTATCTTTCACAAGCCTAAACAATGTCACAGAACAATGAATAGAATATATTGTTGATTCTACTCACCAATCATGGTAAAGTCCAATAAGTCCACGATCATAAATGACATCAAGAGTCAGAGGCTTGCGAGCAGGGACGACATTCATTACCCAAACAGTATCAGATGCTATTGCTGCAGCAAAACCTCCGAAGAATGCATTCATGTATATGACATTTCGTATAGATGGAGTTCCTAGTTTCAAGTTTAGCGAATTCTTGTAATAAGCAACCCTTCTTATCCATCTTCGATTATCAGCTTCAAATACACCCATTCCCTTCTTCATGACACTAACCCGTGAAGGAACCTTTGTCGATCTCTCGGGCCACTCTGGAATCACCCCAATAGCAAAATCTCCCTTGACAGATGTTAGCCGGCTCACACATTTCTTCAACTTGAAAGACCTGAAGATTCATTTATTTCAGTCCACAAAATGCAACTGCTGAAAGCTAGAACCAACCATGTTAATTGTCATTCGCAAAATTATGAAGTTCAGGATCACCTGTCAATCAAATGGAATAACAAAAACATGAGAGCGTTAAGACTGAATCATGTGCATTACCATGCAAAACTTGGATCAACAGATTCTTCACAAAAATGAAATCCAAATCCATTTGGATTTAGAAGACATGAATCCCCACTAGGCTTTTTCCAGATTGCTGTGTTTCCATCCACGACAATGATCTCATAACACAATGATCTGGCCACAGCCTGCAGATCATTCCATTCTTTGTCTTGTTTTTGCCACTTGTACAGGGTGCCCAGAGATGACTAGGAAGCCTCCTGGGCGAAGTAACCGATCAACTTCAAGAAAATACGTAGCATCTGAAAAGTAATAAGTTTTCTGCGTTAAAAAGAGATGAGACAGGTTACAAAAATTTCAATAGATGTTATCATAAACTTCTGAGATGCCGGGGACTCACTGTATGCGGTGAAATGGATCAAGCATCCAGAACATTCACCAAATCAAAAGAGAAAGCAGGAAAGGGGAGTCTACTAGTGCCAAGCATTGCAACAAAAGCTGGTACTCCTCTTTCCAAAGCAAATTGTATCTGTGTTTTGTGTGAATCCTTTGGAGCAAAAGAAATAGTTAATATCTCTTCAGCAAGCATATATCCACCAAAACAAGCAACCTGCAAATTGCAATATAATGACCACCAAGATTTTTAAAAAGACTACAATAATCGGTAACAATATGAAAAGATGACAGTTTATTACCCCGCATCCCATATCAAGGGCAGTTCTCAGAACTCCACCAGCTATAGGGATATACTGTTTAAGTTTCTCAATATATTGTATCGCTCCATCTGGTAACATCATGCCACCTCCAGGGAAAATGAAATGCGGGCCTTCCTTTTTCATCCATCCCTGGCGGCCTTTTCTTTCAGCTATTTCATTTTAAGGCATATTATCATGCTATATCTGTATATAAACAGATATTAGCATGCAGATCAGATTCAAGCCTTCGACAGTTTTGCATTAAGTATGAAATGTAGAACATCGTTTACAAAGGATCTTATTGAAGGCAGTTAGAGGGTGTTCTGCTTAGCTATAGAAGATGTTATAATCTGTGGAACTTATGAGAAGTTTTTGGTGCTTAAGAGGTCCGTTCTTTCTAAATATGCTCTAAAATTGGTTGAATTAAATCAGCCATTACAAATTACAAGGCAGTATTCAGTCAATAATTGATGCTTATATGGGCAAGCCAAAGCAATTTTCAATAAAATTAAGACGAGGTCTCCCAACTTTGGAAGAAGCTTATATTATCTTATCATTTGAGCTTATGTGATCCATGAAAATCATGATTAGACTCTTGTAAACATCTCATGAACAAAATGTATATTTAAAAAAGAAAAATAAAAAAAATCCTCAACCAATTGACATTCTGCATTGAGTCTCATTTTTCAGTTTCCCCCACTTTTCCTCACAGTAGAAACAATTACAAAGGTGATGCCTTCAGTGGTTTGACCAAGTAGTTGACTTACCACCTTCGATATGAAACCATTTTAATAGCTAAAAAAAAATCATGTCCAACTGCCACTGGAATACACATTCAGCAAACTCATACATATGCCCTAATTAGAAGAGCGAATCAAACTCGCATTCTTTTTCCGGAAGACCAAAAATCAACCAATAAAAGTCTGCAAGAACCGAAGGAGTCAGCATTTGATAAATCTAGCTTACAGAATTTCATTGATCTGATTCAAGACCTTAGAACAAGCATCTGCCTCTCCATCGATCTTACAACTACATTAAAATAGTGCTGAAAGGTCCGGAGATTTAGATTTATTCGTTATCTATGAGGAGCCGTATGAGGTGAAAATCATGTATGGTTCTGTAAAAACAACATGAGCAGTGATGTTATTATCATCGACTATGATTGTCTGATAGTTGGAAGTACAGTTGATATAGAAGAGTTCAAGGCAACAACATCTAACGGGGAAGAGAATCAGAAAGAACGAACTTTGCATAACACCGAGACAATAAAAAAATTACCATTTTAAAAGAAACAAAATTAAGATTAACTACACAACCATGCCTATCAATCTGCCAGAACATACTCACAGATACAATCATAAGAACCGTAATTTGCAAAACCGTAACACGATAGCAAGATTGAATTTTTAACTTTTAACTTGTGCACGAGTACATCAAACTTGTACTAAAAGCAGATTCAACACCATTTACCAGATCCACCATATGTCACATCCAATCTAGAGAAATTAAATAAGCACTCGTTCTAAAGAACGATGGAGAAAGCGCAAGACACGAGTCCATTTCAAAAAAAAAAATCAAGAACTTGAACTCTGAGTGTACCAACCCATTTCCGTTTTTCTGACACAGTAAACAAGCTAATGAAACCTTAGCAGTTGACGCAGATTACAACCATTCACTAACCCAGCTTTCACCTTTACAAGTCAAAAAACTGCACTGGAAATTTCAAAAACTCTAGCAATTCATCGGACAAGCTAGATGCCAAGGAATATATGCAACTTCATGTAGCTCACCAGCATTTTTATTTTCATATGTTTCGATTGCAGAAAGTTGAGTAAAAACACTAAAGTTCCAGGAAGAAATCAATACCGGGTAACCACACTCTAACTCCACCTTCAGAATGATCAAAGAAATCAATCAGAATCCAAGCCATAAGAATAACAAAAAAAAAAAAAAAAACAAAAAAAAAAAAAAAAACCTTGTGCAAACTCTCCGGCCACTGAACTGGTACCCGATACCCATTCGGCGGCGAGATCAAACACAGTGGTTGTCTCCTCAAATGGAGGGCATTGTCTTTCCCTGCAGTAATTCATATCCCGACTCAGCTGACTTAAGACTGGTTTTTACTGAGTTCAAACAGAGCTTCAAGAGTTCATCAGAGACGCAAATTCTTGAAGATCTGAGGCTTGGGAACTGCGGTTGGCGGTGACACGAGAAAGACTTGGACCAAACGTGGAAGTGGAGGGAGTACAATTGTTGCTGCTCAACGTACACTCATTGGTTTACCAAGTAATTAATTAATCACTTTTATTTGTAAAAATAAAATAAAAACCTCCTTTGACTTACAATCTAGGCTGTCAAAGCTTCAAAGAAAACCTTAAAAATCATTCCATTTTCTCGCTAATAAAACCACATGATACTCGAGGGAAATAAAATTTCTCCACGTGTTTAATTTTTTTTCTTATGTTTTTTTTTTTTCCATTTATCGCTCATTTGACCCGTATTTGTTTTATTTTCGATGAATAACACTTAATTATTCTTTAAAAATCATCAAATAAATGTAGGAAATGACTCAAAATTTCAGACTTTTTACAAAACTTGTCTAAATAAATACTTATAAAGTTCACTTAAAAAACATTTTTAAAATATCGATCCAAACAAAGTTTTAATACCATTTTTTTCTCGTCACCGCTGACTACAACTGAACATCGACCCAAGTATCTCGATCAATCAGTAGAATAGATGGATGTAACACTAAAATTTTAGGGGAAAAAATTGGACACGATCAACAGGAGACAGGAAAAAAATGGCACTCAGACATCTGTATAACCAACAAATATAGATGAATTGTGTAAATCAACATGACCTGAAATTCAAAATTGAGAGGCAGGGTATTGAACAAAAGATTAATTTTTCATGATTGATTGATACGATGCCCACGGCAACCCCTCCTCCCCTTGTCTCCATGAAATCCCGATAACTCGGAAGTGTCAGTTAAGCCGCCGTATCCAAGCCGTTTCTCTTTCCATATAAAATTTTTTGACAGATTTCTAACCTATAAAAAATAAGGGCGTCCCTTTATAAACAAGCAACTATAAATTTCCATGCTTACGAGCTGCTCTGAGGTTATAATCATGTTTGATAAGGTTTGCTCTCAAAAGCATGGCTCTCACTTCACGGTCAAATTCACAGCCAGTCTGCAGGACACGTTGGAACGTGCCTTTTCTCAGATCTGCATGCCGAGCATAGAGAATTTTGTTGTGTGAATCAATCCGCGCCTGTAACAAAATTGGACAATTGTTGAAAATTCAAACTAATCTGAAACTTTGGAGACGGGGGTAAATCAGTTAAAGTTTGGTATTTATTACCTGTATTTGGTCATTGGTAATGAGAGCTTCAAGCTCTTTCTCCAAGCAAGTAACAGTTGTGTTGAAAGCATTTGCCATCATATGCAGATCAACAGAGACAAATGGGTGAGTGTACTGGATCAGAGCTTTGTTGCGAATTTGCTCATATAGTGTTTCCACATGGTCGTGTAAATGAATGTCGAGTAACAAGTTCGTTTTAAGGTTTCCAAGATATTCAAGGCAGGAAGCATAGTGACTGCAAAAAAACAAAAGAAGAAACAATTATTGGAATCAAACAAGGGACTGGGATGCCATATTCATCCACAAAGATACTGAAAATGGAGGATCGTTGATTTTCATTTGTTTTATATTTGAATAAGCAATCAGATTGCATTTCAAGGATGCCATGTACAACAAAGCCATTTACCCCAACTCTAGTGCCCTCGTTGTGCGCCTGAGCAGAAGGTGTATAAGGGTTGTGTAGCATCGGTGTTGCACAATGGAAGCCTAGGGTTTCTCGCCCTTTGCTGCATGTGTGTGTGTGTACAACATTCAAAGGCAACAGAGTCTGGTTACCTGGTATAGAAATCATTAATTAGCTCCCTGATTTCAGGTACTAATTCCAAGAAACTCTTGAAGTTACTGTTGTCAATGACTTTGCACTGCCAAAAAGAAATATTCCATAAATGAGAAAATTAAAATGCATAATTAAAAACAACTAAAACACGACAAATTTGCCTTCAGTTCTGCACGATCAAAACTTGCGAGTGCGCAAAGACCACCATAGGTTGCAACATCTTGTGGTGCAATCACTTCTGTGTAGTTATTCCCAAGTTCAGGACCAGTTTCTAGGAACTGCACGTAGGCATGCAACTGTAAGATAAAATAAATTTGGCAAAGATATGTACCACCACATGATTCATTCTTACTTTTTCAGTTAAATGAACAAGATGATTTCAAAACATGGAAGTTTAAACTAAAACTATCATTTAATTTGTAGGAAATATTCAAATGGCACACCTTTCGAGCAGCAAGCTTATACTTTTTGCCTTCCAAATGAGCCAAACCAGCAGCACAACGTAATTTTGCAATTGTAATGGTGTCCGAGGTATCTTGACTTTGCTCAGCCTTGCTAACGTAGCTAGTAACATGTGTGAACTGGCCCATCTCGATGCCAACCAAAATTGCATTTAGACACATATGAATGATATGTTTGGATGTAGTGCAGTAGTCACGTGTGCGGACATAATTTTTGAAAGCTTCACCAAGATGACCATGTGCATAAAAAAAATCTCCAAAATCATTATAACCCATTCGAATGCTCTCTTTGATCAAATTTGTCTGCAACATGAATAATAAGAGTTAAGGAAAATTATACAAAATACAGATCAGCTATACAGAAAATAACGTAGAAAGTTTCCAGAACACACAAAAAAGTAAATAAATTTGGACTAGTTGACTGAAAATCCACAATTTAAATCAAGAAGGTATATTGATGGGTTGGGGTTAGAAATATCCACAGATTTAAATCTTGAGCCACTGCAAAGTGACGATTAGGATTCAAATAAAATGATTGAACAAATCAGAAACGGACACCCTTCAACTCTAAAAACAATTTGAAATAACAAGATGATGGTTTGTTATATAGTTCAATGTCCATCAAATCTTTACACCACAAAAAAAAGTCTGCTAAATTTACAAGTAACATTCAGGATAAGACAGTTCCAAAAGCCAAGGATGTTATAAGTACTTATCAGCAGGTAAGCTATGCAATAATCTTCCAAAACTTATAAAAAGCAAGGAACAATCCAGCACCCCATACAAAGAATTAACACACAAGAACTCAGTAAATCCACAGTACATGGATAATCAAAGCTAATGTGAATGATTAAGAAATTACTCCAAAATCAACACCAAGATATAAAAAAAAAGGATAACTGTTCTTCTTACATATCACCAATTGCATCACACAAACACAGTACACTTGTTACAGTGAAAACCAGATAATAGTATCAGCAATCTGAGTGTATTTACACCTATCAGACTAAGATTGGGTAACTTCTTTTTCAAACTCGATCGGAAAAGCATCAATAAAACAGCTTGAAAATCCAATAGTGCTGAAACTACAGTGACCCAAAAAAATAAAAAACAAAGAAAGAAGTACCAAGCAGTAATTTCTGTGTGTGCTCGAGTTTATTATGCGAGAGAATGGAAAATCACGCCTACCCTGTAAGCATTGAGTTCATTCTCGAGCTTCTCCTTCCGAACCTCAGCCCGTCGGTCCACCGCATCAGCCCATCCATTATCCGGTCCATAATTCGGGCCCAATCGCCCATCAATCTTCGCAACCACCTCCCTGAACAGCTGCGTGTTCTCCCCCTTCTTAATCTCATCATACGCCATTCTCAAAACCTCAAGCTGCATCGAGGCGACGCCACTTTTCTCAGCAATAAACAGTAGCCGAGTGATCTTCGTGCGGCCGGAGTACAGCGCTGCGTAGGCCTCCACATCGAGCTGCTCGCGGCTTATGATTGGTCTGTGCCGCTTCGACTCGCCGTCTAAAACGGCTCCATTTACGCAGATATCTTCTACTTCGATCATCGTTCCAGTAGCATCATCTTCGGCTTCCATAACAATGGGGTGAATAAGTAAACCCTAACCCAAAAAGAAACTGGAACTGGCTAGGGTTCTTTCTTCTTTTCCTCGGTTGCATCAATGTGTGCGTGCGAAAGCGAGAGGGGCATAAGTAAGTGGGCTTCGCACGTGTGAGTTGTCATCTGTGGGCTGGGCTCAGCCATCAACTTTTGTATAGATCCAATGTGATCATTATAATTCTGGATTGTCACAAACTGGAGTAACTGATCCACTCGATATAATGGATTTGGATGTTATTGAAGCAATGCAAGGTGTTTTAGGGGTGAAGCCTCTACTCCCCAAATCCCAAGAACTAAATTATTTTGCTTTGACATGGATCAGGACTTTTATGCGGACAACCAAGATGTCAAATCAGCCGAAGTTGGTATTTTTGGTATGCTGATCCCCAAGGCCTGTTCACCTTTCAAGTTTCGGAAACTGGCCATCTGATTCTTGAAGCAATATTAAATACAAAATTTACTGGACTTGCTGGAGAGTTTCATCTTGTCAATGGAAATTGAAACAGACACCGAATCAGATAGTCAATATCATCGGGAAAGCCTAGAAAGAGGTAGGAATTTGGACACAGTATCTTGGATTTTTCTCTGAACTGGACTCAAACGTCACGGATTCTTATTTGAGTATCAAAGGAAAAGCTTAAGAGTATCATTTGGCCAGGAGACACGACTACAGCACCGAAAGGATCCGAAATCCCGGTAAGCGCCAAGAAACTGAGAATCGGATTGCCGGTAAAGCCTGGTTTTGACGAGTTCTTGAAAGAGGAGATCGACCCAGAAACTCATGCCAGCACAGTCACTGGTTACTACAAAGAGATTTTCGACTCCGTCATGGCAGCATTACCTTATGCTGTGCCACATGAATTTGTTCCCTATACGTTCTTTAATCCTGATGGTTCAAGAGTTGGGAATTACAATGATCTTGTATATCAAGTTTCATTGCAGGTGAAATTTATGATAAAACATCTCAGTTTTATGAATTTCGTTATTTGTTCATTTTTGGTGATGATGATAGGAAAAGTGCGATGCTGCTCTTGGAGATATCACCATCACAGCAATCCGTTCGATTTCGATATATGCAGACTTCACATTACCACATGCTGAAGGAGGTCTTACAAGCGTAGTTTCTATCAAGTATGAGGATGAGAATGGTATATTGACTTTTGTGCAGCCGGCCTCTAACCAAAGAACTGTGGCTTACCACTGATTTATTCTATACCTCCACCGCTCTAGCAGTAAGGATACTTGCACGTAGGATAACCGATCCCCCTGGTCAACATGCTGGCCTGATTGCCTATTTTCCATTCTTTCCAGGTGATTCTCTCCCAACCTGCCTCCTTTTTGTTTTCTGATATTAATGTTCCAGCTTCGATACTTGCAGCTTCTTCCCTTCTGAAGCAGAACTAAATTACAAGTGCTTGTGGGTAACACTCTTCTTAATCTACTCCACTGAGGAAGGATTCCTCGAAAAGTTAAGGATTATTTATTCTTTTTTCTACTTCTTCTTCCAAGTGCAGGATAATCCCAAAGAGTCGATCAAATCGTAAAATTATATGATTCATCCGAAAAGAGAAGGTTTTATCGAAACGTCAGAAAACATCAAGAAAAAAAAATATTTTTTGGTTTTAACCCTGTGACATAGAAAGAATAGGAAAAGACCTATTTACAAGTAGGGGAAGGAATCCAAGCCAGTTTACTCTGTCCGGTTTTAGTAACATGTGCATGGGTAACAAAAATTTAATAATAATAATCATCATTCACTTACACAATTTTAGGTTGAAATGATTAAAATTGATTAAAAGAAATAATTAGAGGGCTATTTTTATTTGTGGAAACATACTGCATGACTAAAAATATCACAAACCAATATATACAATGCTAAAATTAACATCTTGCCAATAATTTTCAACAATAAAATTAAATGTTTATCTGATTAATTTATTTGTTAAATATAGGAATAGAGTAATGTTGTAATAGTAAACTATACTAATTAATTAATGATGTTTTGGGAGTAAAAACATGAAATTAGATAATTTGAATTTTATAAGTAAAAAAAATTTAATAGAATGGACAGAAATCCAACTAAGGACACAAAATACAGTTAGCAGTAAACATGCACCTCAACTTTAAGAGACAGTATTTGCTACACTTGATATGATTATAAAAGAATATAAATTGATTTTCTGAGTTAAAATAAATGTAGAATGGGTTCACAATAACATAATTGATGTTTTGTATAAAATTATATCGGATATAATACATAAGATATAACATAGAGTTACATTCCGTTTTATTCAATAAAATTGACATTTAACTCATTGTTTTTAAAACGGACCGGATCGACCGATTCGTCTCAGAAACGACCACAAGTCTGGTTCAAACTTAGCCTAAAAATCGTTTTTCTGTTAAGCCAATCAAGAACCGATCAGAAAAAGCAAACTAGTTTGATTCTTGTTTTTACATTTTTTAAATTTTTTAGAATTTGATTATTTTTTTTATATTTTAAATTTTATTTTTATTTTTATATATATAATGATATTTTGGATTTTAAAATTTGTTTAAAATATTATTTTAATAATATCAGAACTTATTTTGATTTATTTTTTAAATATAAATATAATTATATTTAATTATATATATTTTGTTTAGATTTTAAACTCGATAAATATAATTTTTGTTATTTATATACGTATTTAAGAGTTTAAAATTTATTTTTATTATATTATATTATTCTTTATATATATAACAGTTTTTTAGTCCCTTGT
>NW_027359316.1:0-10038 GCF_012295235.1 Primulina huaijiensis | reverse complement strand
TATATATATCCATAACAAGTTGGATCCTTTGCTAAGGTGGACCCAATTGAAAATGCTATTTCGCAGAGCCAAGAGAAATATGGTAAGACTCTTCTTACTTTATACTCTCATCCATTATGTGTGACGGGTCTCTCCTTGATCCATTTTCAGTCCACTCCAAGGGCTTTGGGATCCATTTAGAGGAACCAATCTTGTTTCTTGTTTGCCCCTTTTGCAATACTGGTTTGCCAGTGGTCAAATCTCCCCGTTTTTTGATGAATCTCGATATTTCCCTTTTGAAGATTGTGTCTTTTTTATTGGCGTAGCATTGTTTTGTTGCCGAATCTTGATTTTGATGAGTATTGTGTGTTCTTGATGTGGGATTCACTAATGGTTGACTTTTAGTATAGTATTTCAGTTCTCATAACCTCATTGTTTTATGAATCTTGATTTGGGAATTTGTTAGTGTCCCGTTTGGCATTTATGTTCTATGGAATTATTTTGTTAGTTTATCCTTTGGATTGTAGAAATAGGAACACAGATATGTTAGGCTCAGGGACGAATCTGATTACCACGATCGTTGGCTTTAGTATGAGTGCAACTTTCATTATTTTTGTGTGCACTAGAATGATTTGTAGGAGGCTCCGCCGGATGGAGGAGCAGCAAACGTTTGAGATCGACTCGAGAATTGATCTTGAGCTGGTATGTTTCATACTACTTCTTTGAGGGATACTTTTACAGTAAGAATTTTCTGTCATTGGATTTGATAAATGAAAGCAGCAATGATTTTTGCAAGTGTTTTGACATCTATAGTGTGCTTCATAAGTTAAGCTGCATGTCTTTGGTAAAGTTATATGATTTTAATCGGCGACTCATCCGTACGCAAAAATTCTTTTGATTTTCTACTTTGCAAATGCCAAATGCGGTAGTCCTTGTATTATTTTTCATTTTCTTTTTGGCAGCAAGAACATGGGGGTAATTACCATGCTCTGGTTGTAATTGATGCTATTCCGACTATGAAATTCAATCGGGAAGCATTCAGTTCAATGGAAGACGCGCTGTAAGTCTATTATGAATTTCAGATACAACTGGAAATTGTTTTCTACTCGAGAAATTCAGTATTCTTTATCCAATGCAGATGTACAATATGTTTGGCAGAATACGAAGAGAAAGAAGTGTTGAGAATTATGCCAAAGTGTGGTCACACTTTTCACCTGTCTTGCATTGATACTTGGCTCAGAAAACAGCTGACCTGTCCAATATGCCGTCTTTCGGTAGATGAATCTTCCGAAAGAAATCAGAGTCACACAAATACAATGTCTACAGCTGGATATTTTGACAGCTCCGAGATTACAGTTGAGCATTCTCAGCAGTGGCTGCTACCAGCTATTGCTCATGCAGTAGGCAACCGAAGCAACCAAAGGAATGCAGATTCTGTTTCTATTGACATCGACTCAAGGGTCTATGGAGAAGCGACATTGAGGTCATAATATAACATGCCTGCAATTTTGATTCAATCTGATTGTTGCGTCTGAAAGTTCGCAAGAAACCAATTCGGGAAAATGATAAGCATTTGTGTACTTATCACTTGCGTTGCGAAAGCATAATTTAGGCATTTTTGAATTTTTTTTATGGTAAATCATGTTTCACATTTCAGAGGATTGGGCTTGTGTCTAAAAGTTCTTATTAAGATTTGGATGCCACCCCTGGAGATGGAGTGTACCCATATGTATATCCTCTGCAATTATTGTACCAACAATCTACTTATGGTATTTAATCTGATTTCTTTATTTTGAAAAAAATGAGAAAAGATCATAGTTTGTCATTGAATGATTTCTTAAATTAAAAATGATACTGATTAGATGATTTTTATGACATCAAAGAACAAAGAACACACACATACCACACACAATGGTTGGATGATTTTCGCGCTGAATGTGGTGGTGCAGCTCCCATGTAGATGAAAAGCTGAAGTTTTGAGACGAGGAAACAAAATTGGGTTGAATCTTGAAAACGGGTATGTGAGATTCTAAAAAACTAATAATGATATATTTCATGTCTTGTCTTTGCTAAATTAGCAAAATGAATATCATCAATACGGAGGAAAAATAACATTTATATGTTTGATGGATAAGTACCATCTTGTTTAAAAAATGTGCACTCAAATTCTTGCCAATCCATTCGAGGAAATAAATTTCTTGATCCGGATTGTCATTCCCGAAATCAACGTGTTATGAAACAGCATCTCATTCTTCAAATTTTTTGATTGATCGAAAGACTCTGGGGAGACTAATGTTTTGGCAGTCTGATCTTCAGTACACAACACAATCGACTTCTCATCACTTGTCAATCCCACAAACCTGAAGGTAGGTTTAGAACTCGTAGAATTGATATCATATGTTGATGAAGTTTTTTTTATTTGTACTCAGAAGAATGTTCTTCGTCTGATCACTATATATTCGGAAGCTGGAACTTAGCTGAACGTTCTACACCCAGTGATCTGTTAACCGTGAAGCTCTAAAATTATTGTAATGGTTCATCTCACCAAAGGGGTATTTCTTCTGTGTGTAATTATGTCGCATGATGAATCATCTTGTGGATTTCTTTAGTACTGTTGGGCATGGATGATCTCTTCATGGTGCTCGTGCCAGGTACTGAACGAGAGTGACTTCCTGAGCTCGTTTCAGGCCATTGCGAAATTTCTGCAGAAAGATTAAATTGCTTGTTTCAATGAAGAATTCTACAGCACGTTCGCTGGAAGCAAAAGCGTGCGTAGATTTCGCATAATCATTATTTATGATTTGTTATTGAGACTTATTGGTGCATATTGTCATTTATTAAAAAAAATGGGAATTTAGATGCTAATGCAATCATTCAGATGAGAATTAAAATAAATATTTCATTGTAGTAGATGCTCATCTAAAGGAACCTGACGTTTTCTCTTCGAAGCCCCAGTATCCCCATAGCCTCTGCGATTCTCTTCGGAACTGCATCTGCTTCCCAAAATGTATGAAACAATTGTCACCAGAAACAGTTATCAAGAATTTTAAGACCAAGTTTTGGTGTACAAATAACACATAAATCTCACTTTCATATCCTATAATATTAATGGCATCCAAGAATTTCTGATTCATCTCTTTTGTCCAAACAACATTTTGTTTCTTTTCCATTAATGGAGATTCATCTCTGCTGCATTCACCGGATGATAATGGAGTGCTCTGTGATATTTTCTCGGACTTTTCTTTGTCTAACGCAAATCGCCAGAGGTTATTAATGTCATCACTGCTTAAGTTATTCAATATGTATGCTGAGAAGTTGCTTGGTTGGGTTGTAGACTCCATCTTTGCCTTTTCGGGAGACATCACTGCAAATAACATGTAAATAACCGCTTAGTCGAGGTCGAGTTTTGTGACATACCGGAGATAGACTCGATCAAGCAATAAAATTTGACTCAGACCAATATTTCGAGCTCAAATTTTAGACGGGCTCAGGTGAAACAAACTCGAGCTATCCATTTTCCTTTTTTCATTATTAAATATAGATGACAACTTTCTGTCTAAATGCCCCATACTACCATTATTTAAAATTCAAAATCGTTATACTTCAGTAAATAAAAAATCATATCTTATATTAAAATTTAATCTACGTACACATGCAATTCGAAGGAAATGGGTGTGGGGAATCCAAAAATTTGAAGAACAAAATGCATGCTTACATGTGACAGGAAGATGAAGCTTCTTCTTGATATGTTTCGCAATCTCAATCCCATTTGGTCCTAACCTTTGAGCACTTGTCAGGACAAGTTCTATCCTCTCCTTTGTCTCCCATATGGAATTCAAAACATCTAAATCACTTCCAGTAGCCAACACTGTCACACAACACAGAAATATCAACTAAAACACAATTTTAGAACTATCATCTAGATTTTCTTTTTAAAAAATCAATTGAAAAGAACGACGGCCTCTACTGGAATACTCCATCGGAGTTTCAGTGTTCTACCTTCATAGCTGGTGTGTCGAAGCAGATCGGACACAATTCTAGTGCAACTAAGATCACCATTAGCAACAAGAATGCAAATTCCTCTGTTCCCCATGTACAAGTTGAGATTCCTTGATGTCTGCTTCCAATATTTTGAGCACATAGAATGATAGAAATAAAATAATTTTCTTAATTTGTTTCCCTAAAGAAGAACCTGTCTCCGTCTAGGGAAGTTTTGGGGTCTAGAATAGTATATGGTCAAAACAAGTCCATATAACAAAAGAGAGATGCAACAGAGAGACTGAGAGAGCATACAACCATGTATATGTCTTGGATCAAAAGATCAACAATCTTCATACAAATATATATAAACTTATATGTATACATGTAACGCGCGCGCGCGCGCGCACACACACACATATAGTTTTGCTATGTTGTCCACCAATGAAGCGGCATTCACCTATTGAATGTGATATATAGTTTTGCTACACTGTCACCAACCATGCATACTTCTGTGTCCACCAATGAGATATCCCTCGCCTATTGGATGGGTTGAAACATATCGAAATTGTACATCCAATAGGTGAGTGTCACTTCTGTGACTTCATTGGTGGGCACAGGAGTTGGCACGAGTGGTGTGTAGAATAGCAAAACTATGCATATATGTGTGTGTGTTAGCATGTTCATCATAAAATTTCTTACATCCATCATCAAAATAAATGAATTAATGGTTGCATGAGTAATTAATGATGAATAGAAGAGAAATCTTTACACGTGACGTGCCATAAAAAATGATCCGTACCATTGAAATCCACAAGGGTGAATTTTTTTCCTAGTTCACCTGATGTAAATCAATAAAAAAATTCATTAATTGTTAACTAAAAAAGGTTATTTGTGTAAACAAGTAAATGATTTTACCATCCACGCCACTTAGATTGTTTCCAATAAATGAAAAGGATTCAAGCATAGAAACAGGCATATAAAGAGAAACATTTACTCAAGAAAAGCCAAGACAAGCTAATCACAAAGGATTATTTACACTTTCAAGAAGTATCATCAGACAAAATCCACAGCCATGTAAGCTCACCTGTGGATTTACAGATAACAATAAACATAATAAAGCAGCTTAGCCGAACAAGAGTCGGCGTCTGACAGACTTGGAATATCTTGAACCAGACTCTTTCCTTTTGCCTTCAGTCGAACCATGTCCATTCCCTGTGTTTTCCTCGTTCTTGTTTTGGCCAAGAATTTTGGAGGAACTATAGAACTCGGTAATGCTTAGCTGCAAACTTCGTGATGAGGGTGATTCTGAATTACCGGTTACTGCTTCAGACCCTGAGGTGCATTTCTTCTTTCGTGATTTCATTTCCTTCAGTTTCTGTCGCAACAGACGCAACATCGTAAAACACATAAAGAGTTTATCAATTTTTTACTTGAGAGGGAGATGGATACTAACCTTTTCTTCAAAAAATTTAGAAGCTTTTTCGGGAAAAGCATTTTGAATGAGCTCAATACCTTCATCTGTGGACAAAAAGCAACAGCCATCTTGAAGGCGAATATGAGGGACGTATGGCTCTTCGAGAAAATCAACAGATTCATCAACTTCCCCAGATTCCTCCTCTTGTTGTATATCAGACTCTTCAAGCATTGTGTGTGAAACAGAGCCAAGCGTATTAACAGCTTTCTTCCAGTTAACAACAAAGAATTCATGCCCGTATCTTATTTTAATACGCTGAATGCTGTGGAACTCATACTGTCCATATAATAAGTTATTCATTCGGCCGGAGGCCACATCCCGCAGATATAACGTTGATAACATTGGAAGCAACATTTTCTTAATATACGATGGTTCCCAGTTTTGCATATAAGTCAGATAATCAACCAGCAATTCGGCCTGTGGGCTTGTGAACCTAATGGACGGGTGGTCATCTGCCACAAGTAAAAAAATATGTATTCTAAATTCCCGCCAAAAATCTATTACAAATATTTTGAGAGACACAAAGATCTTTATTTACGAAGCAAACTGAAAAGATGTCAGGTAGAGGATTGAAATAAGTGTTCAACAGCAATTACACAGGCCCGATCCTTCTTATTTCTTCATTATTATTGTGATGGTCTTTATTAATGGATGAACTATACAGCAACTATAACTTAAAGTCACGTACCAATCCCATTATTTTTGCTCAAATACAAATGGATAATTTCATCAATAGGAAAATCTCTCTCTGAAGCAATCTTTCGGCAAACATTAAATCTCCAAGCCTCGATTTTCTTGTTTTCTTTTTCTTTCCCGCTCTGGCATCAAACACCAAACTCAAATTAATATCAGAAAAGCAAAAGGAAAACGTATGATAAAAAAATGAAGTGTTCAAGACTAATGATTTAGTGTTAGAAAAGGACGAAAAAGCATGCATAAAGGCTTACAAAGTCACATGATGAACAGCCACATTTAAATCCTACCGACTTCTGCCAGCAACTCTTGCCAGCAGGCGAACTGCAATATTCACAAGAAAATTTGAGATGAGCCCTTTTGTTGCCGGGGTGCCCACAGTGTGAACAATGAAGAAGTTTAGGCTTTGGCGAATATTCATCAGAACTTCGTGCAAGTTCAGCTCCAGATTCAATATTTCCCTGGACTACCAGTGGATCTCCTTTTGCTATTTTATTCAACCTGAACAACGTGAAAGAGATTTTCAAACTTCATTCTGATTCAAACTTCCAATGACTAAAAGCTAGATACAAGAATGTAAAAGAGAGAGAAAGCATATGCACATGTAATTGAACACAAACCTATCCAATATTTCTTCTTCACTAAAACATTTGACAAAACGAAGAGCAGTGTCAATCCCAATTCCCTGGACACCACTTAAATCGTGATCACTTCCAACCAACAGAGAAACAGCAATCAAATGCTTCCTCTTAAGACCAAGACCAGCCTCAATGTCAGCTACATGATAGCATTCAAATGGCTCCTGTTCATTATAGGAAAAGAGTGTTGTGAAATTAATTTTTTTTTTTTAAAGAAAAGATACAACACACCAACAAATACAAATTTAAATAATTTTTAAAACTTTATACTCTCATGATTATTTTAAGCGCAAATATTATATAACGTCTATTCAAGCTTTAGATCAATTAAAAGATACTTTCTGAATGACATTCAGCTCTCTTTCACTTAAGGTCTATAAAAAGAATTTAGTATGCCTCGTAAATTATAGAGAACAAAAATAAAATCAAGTTTATTTTGAATCAGATCGAATACTCACTTTGGAGTTGGGCTGGAATCGCTTGATTACACATTTGGCCCCATAAAGGAAGGCATCGCTGTCGGCAGTAATACAAGCATCAACATGTCCTTCACTATTTAACTGTGCACAGAGTGCTTCAGCTTCCCCTTTCGCTTTTAAAACCGGCATTCCCAAGAGTTCCAGCAATTCCTACCAGAACACATTTACAAACTCTGATGAGTTTAAATCCATTTTATGAAGGACTTCTGACATCAGAAAGCAGTCGAGCATTAACTCACTCCATGGATAAAATCGTGTATAACAAAGTTCATATTTTTTCTCAAAGAAAATATCTTGAACTAAATTATAACTAGAATTTATTCAATCAAATAATAATCAGCTTGGTAGTTCTGTATTGACTTGATAAGTGATTAACAATAAAATGAGCATTTGCATCTATAAGTAGCATTTGGATGGAGGAATTTCAAACTTAGCAATTTCAAATCCATGATTTGAATGGATCTTATTTGTTTGGATGCCTTCCGATTCCGCAAATTTCAAATCCTTCCTTTTAGGATTTTGTGTTGTTTCCGTCAAAATGATTGAGTCCAAGTCCTTCACCCCAAGTTCATATCATCTTTCAAAATGTAAAATTTTCAGTCCAATCACAACTTAAGTTGCATTTCCAGTAAATTATAACTTTTATGATAAAACGACACAGCAACTTCACTCACCACACATTCTTCCACGCATTTCCTAAATGCCCAGTTTCTCTCAACCGAGTCCGAGACACCCTCTTCCGCCTCCAGCTTGCTTGATAAGTCCAAGCCCGATGCTCTGCAATACCGTGCGATCCTTGCCCGAGACTTTAATGGGGATGGAGTTCCATCAAGTACAAAAACCGGGTAGGCTCCAAACTGCAAATTAATCACACACAAATCAAACCCTCGTTACCGCCAAATCAATTTCAAACTCCCCAAACAAACCTACACACACAAGATTGACAAAGGCGCACACTGGAATCAAAACCAGTAAACTCCACTCAAATAGTCAAAAGCTCCTTCACATACAGCCTCAAATAAACTTCTTGTTTCAATCAAGACAAAATTCAACAAAGACATCGTCAATTAATGAGCAAAAGAGGGTTATACGTACCTTGCTGAAGAGATTGACTGCACGGAAGAAGGTGAGGCGAATGTGGGGTTTACGAACATACCCTTTAACGGCAGTTTCATGCTGGACAATCCAGTACGACAGGTCCACCGCAACCCGTTTGTTCCTCAAGAAATCGAAGCCCTCGAATCGGGCATAGGGTTTAAGCAAATCCCAGAAATTTCCCCCGACTCCCATTGTATTTCTGGCGCGAAAAGAAGGGAAATTGCAGATCTATTGAGAAGTGGATCGAAGTGAACTAGGGAAAAGGACGAGAAAAGAATAATGTTAATTTTGGGATTTACTTGTTTCCATTTTTTCCCCCGAGCACTAGCCGTTATTAGTGGACATGGATCTTCGCTAATTTATGGGCCTTAAACAAAATGGCTCCTCCAAAGCCCAAATACAATCAGTTTTGGGCTCTTCAACCCATTTCTATGATTTCTTTGAAATACAAAGTATTTGAATCCAATCGATGTAAAGATATTCACAAAGCAAAAAAAAAAAAAGAGTTAGAAATCAAAAGTTTTTATTTTGATTATATATTTAAGAATTTCATATCTAACAATTATCCATATTATTCATAAAGATAGGAATAATAAATAGCAAGTAGTTCAACATAAAATTTAAAAACAAGCGATTTAAATATCTTAAAACGCAACAAGAAGAACAAGCTCTTGTTACGTTCAAAGCACTCACTCAACTCAAGATACATATGGGACGACGATCTTATGAAGCTATATTCATGAGATAAGTCGAACCGATTCATACATACAGTGAAAAGTAATATTTTTCATTGGTCAAGACGAGTTGAAGTTATGTCTCACAAAATTGATATGCGAGAAGGTATCATACGAGTTTGTCTGTGTGTGTATACGGTTTTGATATGTTGCACATTCACTATGAGCACCGCTGAAATGACAATCCAAAATCAATGTTAAGTATGTTGACATCACCTTATTTACCCACTACACACACATGTATAGTTTTAATATATGTTATATACCCATTATGAGCATCGTTGAGATGACGTCCAAAAACATTGTAAAATCGATGTTAAATAGGTTGGCATCACCTCGTTTACCCACACACACATATAATTTTGATATGATATACATTCATCATGAACACAATTGACATGACGTCCAAAAATATTATAAAATCAATGTTGGTTGGCATCACTTCGTTTATCCACGTGATAGTTTGACATTTTTTGTATGCAATAAACGAAAGCACAATTTTTGTGGTGCCTAACTCTATTTTCTCTTGCCTCCCAAGTGGTGTGTTCGAGAGTTGAATTCTAATGGGCTTTAAAAAAGGCATTATGGGCTTGTACTTCATGGAGTAATATATGTGCCTAACTATCTCCTCTTCCCCATTTTTTTAAAAAGGCAGGATGGGCATGCACTTTTTTGGAGTAAAATGTGTACCTGCATAAAAATAATATTCATTTCGTGTTTGAAATCATAGAATTCGAGGCTAATTCGAGCAAAAATTATTTTATTTGTTCCCTAAAAGCTCATGAGTTTTAATATTTTAATAATTTTGCTGTAAAAAAAATAAAATTGTAATTCTAATCTTATNTAGGAAAAACTCATTGAGATAAAAACCATAGTAAGGAAAAAAGAGTGCAGTGACGTAAAATTCCCTTCATGTAAACATGAAAGATTCTTCACAAATTTCGTATATTGCGCATCCCAAT
>NW_027359315.1:0-425 GCF_012295235.1 Primulina huaijiensis | reverse complement strand
TTCAATGGATGTGTAGATATATATGATGGAGTAAGTTCGTCTGCGGCAATCTTAAAGATTTTTATCTATACGATATGTCGATTTATATTTATAAGAAAAATAATATTTTTGACATAAAAAATAATATTTTTTATTAGTCGTGTCGGATAAGAGATTGCTCACACAAAATTGAACCATGAGATGTATATTCGTCTTGTGCCAAAAATAAATATATTATATCA
Source organism: Primulina huaijiensis (assembly GCF_012295235.1). Classification (NCBI taxonomy): domain Eukaryota; kingdom Viridiplantae; phylum Streptophyta; class Magnoliopsida; order Lamiales; family Gesneriaceae; genus Primulina; species Primulina huaijiensis. The sequence continues at coordinate 204 of NW_027359315.1, read as the reverse complement.
TTTACTCAAAAAACCTTAAAGGCAAAAACTTGTATGAGACGGTCTCACATGTCGTATTTTGTGAGACAGATCTCTTATTTGGGTAATCCATGAAAAAATATTACTTTTTATGCTAAGATTATTACTTTTTATCGTGAATATCGGTAGAATTAACCCATATCACAGATAAAGATTCGTGAGATCGTCTCACAAGAGACCTACTCT
>NW_027359314.1:0-296 GCF_012295235.1 Primulina huaijiensis | reverse complement strand
GAATCTTGTTAACCACCAGGCTATTAGATGTGGCTTCTCATGCAAGATCTTCAGATGCTCCTGTTCACCAAATGAACTGTTTAAATAATGATCAAAGTTGGAAATTACTTCAAGAAAGTGTTTTTGAACAACAGTCTTGTCCTCTCCAACTGGTGGAAGTCGGGAAGAAGATTGCCGAAAATTGTGGGGGACTTCCACTCACCATCGTGGTGGTTGCAGGACTACTTCTTTCTTCAGGCAACGTGATGAGAGAAGAAGTGTGGGAAAATGTTTCGGAAAATATAAGTTCTAAAGAG
>NW_027359313.1:0-15302 GCF_012295235.1 Primulina huaijiensis | reverse complement strand
AAAATACGACCCGTGAGACCGTCTCACACAAGTTTTTGCCTATTTATTTTAATAATATTTTAAAGTATTATTTAATTATAACATTAATTTTAATTGTATATTCATTCAAGTTGTACATATAAAATGTTTGAATAAACAATATAAATCATGAGATCTGTCTTAAGATCATGAAACTCGTTAGGAAGCTACCGGTTTCTAGTAGATTCAGCATTCTAAAATAAGAATAAATGTAAGGTCCAAAATGCGATAACGTAATCCAACTGCATACAAATCTTGGAAAAATGAAAAATGACTAATTAAACTATTTTAATTGCATGAAGTAAATGTGTAGGCTGTTTTCATGTTTAAAATATGATTTTTACTAGAATGAATAAAACAATATTTTAAAAGGTAATTCGAGATGCGATCGAGGAACGAAAACCGGAGACCATAAAAGGGAAAATATTTTTATTAAATGATTATTTCTAATTATTTATCATATGTTGGAATATTTCATGTTCGCAATCTTAATTTTGATGATAATAAAACTTGTTATTTTGTTTCTAATGATTTACCTTATAAGTGCGCAGGAAGCTGAAACTAATCAGGATTTTAACTGATTAGTTACAAAGCCAAAACTGAAGCTTTCGAAGAACAAACTGAAGGTGCCAACTGATTTCCCAAACTAAATCAATCCAATTGATGTATCAAAGACCAGTTCTACTAATTGATCAGTTGATAAGTGATTGAGCAGAAGACCTTCAGAAGTCCAGCCAACTGATGAAGAGCTCAATTGATGAAGAGCTCAACTGAAAAGTTCAACTGAATCAGTGAAACCAGTTCAGCTGACGAGCAAACTGATTTCACTGCACCAGTTCAAAACCAGTTCAACTGACCAGTTCAGAGCATCAGTTAAGAATCAATCAATTTGTAGATCACGACAAGCTTATTCAATGGAATCCATCTATGCATAATGGGTAAAGCATCTGTACTATGAATAGTACAATAATGGACATTGCAGCAAAGATTAAAGCCGAGAGATTCCTGGAGGCATGTCAGAAATGTCGAGACACATATATCAAGGAACGCATTCAAGCTGCAACAATCACATGTGATGAGTCTTGGAGTACAGTCTCAATGTCTCTATAAATACAAGCTCAAGACTATCAGCAAAAAGACGAACATACGAGTGTGTGTGAAGATACAAAGAAAAAGGGCACACTTATTTGCTTATCAGTTTTCAAGAAACAATCAGCCCGGAAGGAATACTCAAGTCATATCAGCTTACTTTAGGAGCTTACTTCTCTCAGTGTGTGAGAACACCTTCGTGGTGCATTCTTGCTCAGTTCTCACACACGCACACACACCACCACTCAAATACAGTCTTGCACAAAGACATTAAACTTGTGTATGCAGTCTTTGACACACAGACGTGATAAATATAAAAATTGTACATTAATTAAATGTTTTATTATATAAATTTATAGTTTTTATTTTATTAAATGTTTAAATATTATATGTTTTATAATAAATTGTATAAAAAATAAGTTGTTGTGTAATTATAAGTTTTTACTATTTTTACAGGTTCGATAAAACAAGAATAAACTTGGCGTTGCAAATGGGATTAAGATTATTCTTGGATATGTAGAAAGTTGATGATAATATCTACAATATTGGTGACAAGCATGAGATAAAAATCTTCTCACAATTGGGATCAAATTAAGCAACAAACAAAGTTACCAAAGGGGTGGCAGTTTTACTATGCTCTATTATTTTGACAATATCTCTCAAACTACTTGGTCAAATGGTTAAAATAAAATACCACAATTCAAACAACTCAATTATCCACATGTTTTATTTTATGTGGAGAAGCAAAATTGGATGGGAAGATTTTCAAAAGTGATGTGTATTAAAATATAATTTATTAGAACACCAATGACGACTTATGTGTAAAAAAATAATATTTTATTTGTGGTTGTCTCCCCAAATTTGGCTATAAATAGGGGTGCATTGTAATGAATTGAGATATCCCTCATTCTATGAACAAATCTTTGAGTTTATAATATTTCGCTCTTTATTTTTCCTTTATTTCAATATTTAAAAATAATTAGCATGTTAATTTCATATTCAAAGTTTTATACTTTGAATAATGAGTAGCTAACTTCCCAAGATTGAGATGAAAAGGTGAAGCTCTTGGTAACATACTAGCCCCGGACCACGAACGCAGGAGGGCTGCCTCCTTTGCTTCCGATTCACCTCCTGGGTACCTGTAGGAAACATTGAGGATTTGATGAAGGAGCTCTATGCAGCGACTGACTTCCTAGTCGGTGAGCCCAAAAAGCGTGAGGGGGAGTGACATCCGAGGGGTGAAGCTCATAGAAAGAGAGAAAAGAAGGCAAGGGAGTTATTATAAGGTAATAATCTATATTTTATATTATTTAATCATTATTTATTGTTTATGTTATATTTATTTCTTTAACAATTTTTGTACCCTACTTATAAGTGGGAGTTTTGATTTATTGTTGCTATATGTTACACTAAATTCTTGGTACCATTTAAATGTTTGTTTGGTTTTACCAACCATTTAAAAGGGATGCCTTGATTTATAATATATCAATATATCATATTATTAATTTCTTGGTACCATTTAAATGTTAGTTTGGTTTTACCAAACATTTAAAGAGGGAACCTTGATTTATTGTTTACAAATATATATAACACAATAAATACTTGACAACATTTATAAGTTTTGATATATATTTTATAATTATAAGAAAATAGTATATAACATAATATAAATATGATTATTTAATATATTGGAACCATTTTATTAAGTGAATTTCAATAATGTTCATCAATGTTAACTTTATTAAAATATCAAGAGTGGATCCTCTAATCTCAACTACTTAGATTAAAATTTGAACAATTAAAAAATACCAATTAAAGATTCAAACAATTAAAAGAAAAACAAAAACAAAAACAAAAACAAAAAGACATTGTAGTGGACTTGTAATTACCGTAGCTTCCCTGTAGATACGATATCGGACTCACCGAATTATACTACTTGCGGACAACCTGCTATTGGGAGTGCAACAATCAAAGTCACAACAAGTTTTTGGCGCCGTTGCCGGGAAGTATAATTTAATTTTCTTTCTTTGAATTTTTTTTATTGTTTTTGTGTGTTTTTCTTCTTTTTCTTTTGCATTTGCATGAGCATTATTTGGTCACGTACACTTAGTGGTCGACTAATTCGAAATAACCCTTTATTTTTACAAAACATGACGGAAGAACCCATCCAAAAAAATGAAGATGAAATTCAATCTCAACATGATCATGATAGGCGAAGAACACTTAGAGATCACATGAATCCTACACGTACTAGTGCACCTTCATGTCTAGTTTTTCCCCCTGATGCATCTCATTTCAATTTTAAGCCTGGTATTATCCAACTTTTACCCAACTTTCATGGCTTAGATTCTGAAAATCCATACATGCATTTACGAGAATTTGAAGAAGTGTGCAACACATATAATGATCTAAATTGTAGCATGAACACCATTCGACTTAAGCTTTTTCCTTTTTCTTTAAAAGATAAAGCTAAAACTTGGCTACAAAATCTTAGATCGGGATCCATTCGAACTTGGGATGAATTGCAACAACAATTTTTGAAAAAGTTTTTTCCATCTCATAGAACAAATTCTTTCAAAAGGCAAATCATCACTTTCACTCAAAAACAAGGAGAAACTTTTTATCAGTGTTGGGATAGATATAAAGAATTGCTTAATCTTTGTCCACATCATGGTTTTGAAATTTGGAGAGTTGTTTCTCAATTTTATGAAGGCTTAACACCTAAAGATAGGCAAATGGTTGAATTTATGTGTAATGGAACATTTGAAGATAAAGATCCAAACGAGGCAATTGAGTATCTCGATTCATTAGCTGAAAATGCTCAAAATTGGGACACTATAGGTACAATCGAACCATCAAACAAGATTCAATCTCCTACATCTGGTGGAGGTATGTACACTCTCAAAGATGAACATGATCTTCAAGCTAGATTTACCTCTTTGGCAAGAAAAGTTGAGGCACTTGAATTGAAAAAGAATGGTCAATTAAAATCTGTTCAAGAAATTGCATGTCACATCTGTGATACAAGTGATCATTCTACAAAAGATTGTCCCACTTTGCCTTCTTTTAAAGAATGTCTCCATGAACAAGCCAATGTTTTAAACAATCTCAAAAGGCCAAATTTTGAACCATTTTCTCAAAGTTACAATCCAGGTTGGCGAAATCATCCAAATTTTAGTTGGAGGAATGATAATGCTGCACAATTTTCACAACCACATTTCCAAAATCAACAAAATTTTCAAAATTATGCACCTTATGTTCCTCCACCTAAAAGGAATTTGGAAGATATATTGAATTCTTTCATTGCAAAGCAAGAGTCTATCAATACTCAAACTGCTCAAACCATGACAGATTTGAAAGATACTCTTGCTAAATTTGCATCTGCACTTAATGTTCATGAAAAAGGTAAATTTCCTTCACAACCTCTGCCTAATCCCAAGGATCATCATTCACAAACTGGAACTTCTGGAACTCAACCGATGGATCAGGTAAAATCTGTTATTACCCTTCGAAGTGGTAAGGTTGTGGAAAAATCCATTCTTGAACCTTGTGAAGATGATGATAAATCAACTCCAAAGGGTAAGGAAGTGGAACCCATAACTTGCGAAGAGGAGGTTCAACAGACAGTGTCACCACCATTCCCTCATGCATTGAAAAATACAAAAAAATCAAATTTGAATTCTGATATATATGATATTTTTAAACAAGTAAAAGTTAATATTCCTTTATTAGATGCAATAAAACAGGTACCATCATATGCCAAATTTTTGAAAGACTTGTGCACTGTGAAAAGAAAATTGAATGTGAAAAAGAAAGCATTTTTAGCCGAACAAGTAAGTGCAATCATTCAAAATAATAATGCTTTGAAATACAAAGACCCTGGTTGTCCTACTATTTCTTGTATTATTGGAGAACGAAAGATTAAAAAAGCCTTGCTTGACCTTGGAGCTAGTGTGAATTTACTTCCATATTCAGTTTATCAAGAACTCAATCTAGGCGAGTTAAAACCTACTTCGGTAACACTTTTACTTGCTGATAGATCTGTTAAAGTGCCAAGAGGTATGGTAGAAGACGTGTTGGTCCAAGTTGATAACTTTGTATATCCTGTCGATTTCATAGTTTTAGATACACAACCTATCGAAGCTTGTAATGCAATTCCTGTAATTTTGGGTCGTCCATTTTTAGCAACTTCTAATGCTCTTATAAATTGCAGGAATGGAATAATGAAGTTGTCATTTGGTAACATGACCTTGGAGCTTAATGTTTTTAATCTTTGTAAGCAACCACATGACAAAGGAGATGAAAGTGAAGATGAAAATCTTATTGAAACTCTTGTGGAAGAAAACATTCAAGAAGGGAGTACTCGTGACCAATTAGATATTTGTTCAATTGATACTGTTAAAAAAAATATTGAAATTGATCTTGATGATTTTATCAGGTATCACTCGTTACCAGGATCAGAAAAGAATTTGAGGCAAAATATGAGAACAAAGATGAACCACCCATATTGGAGTTAAAACCTTTGCCAGAAGAATTGAAGTATGCATTTCTTGGAGAAGATGAAACATATCCGGTGGTAATTTCTTCCAAACTAGCAAGTGATCAAGAAGGTAAATTAGTTGATATGCTTAAAAGACATAAAAATGCAACTGGTTGGACATTAAAAGATCTCAAGGGCATTAATACACTAATTTGCACTCACAAAATTCATTTAGAAGAAAATACTAAAACATCTCAACAACCACAAAGGAGATTAAATCCGCACACGAAAGAAGTTGTGAAAAATGAAGTTCTCAAACTACTTGATGTTGGAATTATCTATCTTATTTCTGATAGTAAGTGGATAAGTCCAACACAAGTAGTTCCAAAAAAATCTGGCATCACAGTGATAAAAAATGAAAAAGGTGAATTGTTAACAAGTCGAGTCCCATCTAGTTGGCGTATGTGTATTGATTACAGAAAATTAAATGATGCCACTAGAAAAGATCATTTTCCATTACCATTTTTGGATCAATTTTTATAGAGAGGGGCAGGTCATCCATACTACTGTTTTATTGATGGATATTCAGGTTATTAGCAAATTCCCATTGCACTTGAAGATCAAGAAAAAACTACATTCACATGTCTTTTTGGAACATTTGCATTCAGAAGGATGCCATTTGGTTTATGCAATGCCCCAGCAACATTTCAAAGATGTATGCTAAGCTTTTGTAGCGACATGGTTGAAAATTGTTTGAATATTTTCATGGATGATTTAACTATTTTTGGGAGTACATTTGATAATTGTCTTGAAAATTTAGAAAAAATTTTAAAAAGATGTGAGGAAAAAGGTCTTAATTTAAATTGGGAAAAATGTCATTACATGATTAATTCTGGGATTGTTTTGGGACATATTGTGTCATCTCATGGAATTGAAGTTGATAAAGCAAAAGTTGATGTCATTGTCAATTTACCCCCTCCAAAAACCATTAAAAAAATTCGTTCATTTTTGGGACATGCTGGATTTTATAGGAGGTTTATAAAGGACTTTAATTTAATCTCTAAACCCATTTGTAACCTCTTAACTAAAGACACTGTATTTGAGTGGACTCAAGAATGCCAAAATGCTTTTGATAAAATAATTCGACATTTAACATCAGCTCCTATCATGCAACCTCCTGATTGGTCTTTACCATTTGAAATCATGTGCGATGCGAGTGATTATGCAGTCGGTGCAGTATTGGGTCAAAGAAGAAACGGTAAGCCTTATGTGATCTATTATGCAAGTAGAACTTTAAACAATGCTCAAATGAATTATTCCACAACTGAAAAAGAACTACTTGCTGTAATATTTGCATTAGATAAATTTCGTTCTTATTTGATTGGATCAACGACTATTGGGTTTACTGATCATTCTGCTATTAGATATTTGTTGACCAAATAGGATGCAAAGCCACGACTGATACAATGGATTTTGTTGCTCCAAGATTTTGATATTGTGATCAAAGATAAAAAAAGAACCGAGAATGTTGTAGCCGATCATTTATCGAGACTAGTAACAGGATCATCTTATGAAATGACACCAATTAACGATAAGTTTCCTGACGAACATCTATTTTCAGATACTACTACACCTTGGTTTGCTAACATAGTAAATTTTCTTGTGACAGGAAAAATGCCACCGCAATGGAGTTCTCAATATAAAAGAAAATTTTTGAATGAGGTAAAAAACTTTTATTGGGATGATCCGTATCTGTTCAAGTATTGTCCGGATAAAATTTTTCGGCGTTGCATACCCGACAATGAGGTAAGTAGTGTCATTAAATTTTGTCATTGAGAAGCATGCGGAGGACATTTTTCTTCAAAGAAAACTGCTGCAAAAATCTTTCAGTGTGGATTTTATTGGCCCACTTTGTTTAAAGATACCCACGAAATCTGCAAGATCTGTGAAAATTGTTAAAAATTGGATGCGATTTCAAAAAGAAACATGATGCCTTTGAATCCTATCATTGAAATTGAAATCTTTGACTGTTGGGGAATTGATTTTATGGGACCTTTTCCACCGTCGTTTGGATACTTGTATATTTTAGTTGCAGTTGATTATGTTTCCAAATGGATAGAAGCAATTCCATGTCGAACAAATGATCATAAAATCGTCATCAAATTTTTAAAAGAAAATATTTTTAGTACATTTGGAATTCCTCGAGCCATGATAAGTGATGAGATAACTCACTTTGTTAATAAACCATTTGCTTCGTTGATGAAAAAATATGGTATTACTCACAAAGTAACTACTCCTTATCATCCTCAAACAAATGGACAAGTTGAATTAGCTAATCGGGAGATAAAGCAAATTTTGGAAAAAACTGTTAACCCAAATAGAAAAGATTGGTCTCTGCGACTTAATGATGCACTTTGGGCATATCGAACAGCTTTTAAAACATCATTGAATATGTCTCCCTATAGGTTGGTTTACGGAAAACATTGTCATTTGCCTGTGGAATTGGAACATAAAGCTTATTGGGCGATCAAAACTTTTAATTCAAGCATGGATGATGCCAACAAATTGCGCAAATTGCAACTTAATGAACTTGATGAACTCAGAAATGACGTGTATGAGAATTCATGGATTTATAAAGCAAAAATCAAATCATTTCATGATAAAACAATTCTTAAAAAATCTTTTGAGATTGGTAAAAAAGTTTTACTTTATAATTCGCGACTTCACATATTCCAAGGAAAATTACGATCAAGATGTACAGGTCCATATGTTGTAAAACATGTGTATCCTTATGGAGCTGTGGACATTGAAAATCCTAAAAATGGTGATGTTTTTAAAGTAAATGATCAAAGGCTTAAACCATTTTTAGAAAATGAAATCTTTAAAGAAGAGTTTATTTCTCTTTCCGATCCTTGATTTTTTGTATTGCAATTAATTTTGTTTGTTTTTATTTCAGGTTTCCTTAATCTTTTTATTTTCCCGGTTAAATGGCGGATAACGGTACTCCGTGGCTCTCATAGTCGTTTTAATCAGTTTCCCACAATTGCTAATACAAAAAAAAAACCATTTCTTTTCTTTTCAAAATGGATGAAATTCTTTCAAAAATTTTTAAATATTTTCCTTCTGTTTCTGAAAATGTTCTAAGAAAAATTTATCCAGGTAGGTGTGAAAGATTGAGATTGTTAATGCGAAAAGGAATTCCAGAAGATATTCGTCTTGTAATAGAAGCTAAGGTCCGATTAGGAGGAGAAGTTCAACAGTCATTACTCATTCGGTATATGCTAGGATTAGGAAAAAGTACTTATGCGAAAAAACGAAGGGCCAAAAGTTTAGGGGTTTGTCATAAATGTGCAAGATAGACTTGTGACAAACGATGCAGATCTTTGGGATATATTTCCAATAATAGAGAAGATAAAATTGGTTTCATTAAGAATGGGCTGAGTAAGGAGTCTTTAGATAACATCTTATTGACTCTTGAGACGCATTCTAGTGGACACGTGCATATTGAACTTCTCCGTTTATGGAAACAATTCCAAGACGAGCGTCATTTTAATAGTCTGGGGAATCCGACTAAAAAAAACCCTGTTTGCCAATTTATAAGAAAAATGGATGGGAAGCATATCCTCGACTCATAGAAGGCGTTGAAGCCGTTTCTGGATGTAAAACCAGAGGAAAATTGTGAGCCTCAATCACACTACTGTTTATATGCATGTGTGTTATTATCGTTTTTACTGTTTATTCTGTTTACAACTGTGACCCATAGTTTTGTCATGATAACATATAACCACTATAAAATCTATCATCTCTCTCGCAATTTTTGCAGACCAAAAAGAAAGTAAAAACATGGCTGGATCCTCTGCACAAACGTTGAAAAATATTTGTGTATTTTGTGGGTCGAGTCCTAGAAAAAATGAAGTGTTTGTAGAAGCAGCAAATAATCTTGGAAAAATATTGGCTGAGAGAAAAATTCACTTGGTATATGGGGGAGGTAATATTGGGTTAATGAGATCTGTTTCAACATTTGCTAATCTTGGAGGTAGTCAGGTTTTGGGTATTATTCCTACAGCTTTAGCTGAAGGAAATATTACAGGTGTTACGATTGGTGAGGAATTAAAAGTTTCTTCTATGTATGAAAGAATCACAAAAATGATTGAAAATTTTGATGCTTTTATCGCACTACCAAGTGGTTTTTGGTACATTAGAAGAAATTTTTCACACTGTTTCTTGGGCACAACTTAATATCCATAATAAACCCGTGAGCTTGTTGAATATCAATAATTATTATGACAGTTTGTTGACATTTCTTGATAAAGCTGTGGAACAAAATTTCATTTCAGAAAATTCACGAAGGATGCTCATCTCTGCTTCGACTGCCGACCAATTAATTGATGATTTGGAAGCTTTTGTTCATAAACCTGATCTGATTATAGCAAAGATCAATTGGTCGCAATCAAGCAGTAAGAAAAGAAAGTTGGATCATTGATTCAAAAGTCGTGGATTGGTTTGCGTTTGTTTCAGTTTGTTATCTTCAATAAAAATTCAAGGTGATATCTATTTCATTATGTACACTTTATTAATAGTTATTTTGACATTAGGGACAATGTCATATTCTGTTTGGGGGAGAACAAACTTATAAAAAAAATAAATAAATAAAAATAAAAAAAAAATATATTTAAAAAAATATATTATTTTAAAATAAAACCATGTTTATTGTTTGTATCTTAGTAATTTTTGCAAAAATAACATAGATTACATGTTTGAAAGGTTTAAATTAGAACATGTATTAATCTATTTAAGGATGTTTAAATTTTTATTTGAAAAAATGTCAATTTTAATATTCTGATCAATATAAAAATATGATTTATGAAATCTTTTTTAGTGATTAACCATTGTGATAAAATCAGGTATTAAAGTATATGGCCCAAGATATACCTTATAAGAGTGCCTAAAATTTTAAACTCACACATATTTTGTGAGTGAGTGGAGAGGACTGAGAAAACAGCTTTCGAGCCTTTATTGATCATGAGAGAGGCTATCTATTGTTTAGATCTTGAGTTCTTATTTTGAAAAAAAAATGATATTTCCTGAAGAAAAAAAAAAGAGAAAAAAAAACAAAAAGAAAGATGTTGAAGATCTATGTAATTTTTAAGTTATATGCTACGACCCATTTATCTCTCATAAAAGAAAAAAAAAAAAAAAGAGAAATTTATTGTACAAATTAAATAAATATGTGGTCAAGAAGCATAAACTTAGTCTGATTCCATGATGTTATGAAAAAAAAAAAAATCAGGAAAAAATATATAATAAGAACAACTAGATTTTGAATCAATGGATTTTCTATCTTTTGATTAGTTTGGCTCGTTTGTCTGTCTGCATTCTGTAAACCATTTTTCTGAGCATTTATCTGTATTCCAACTCCATGAGAGAAATCGTTGCCATAAATTGAAACATTTATTAACCTGTGAGGATATGGAGTTGAGACTCTTACTAGGAATTTCTGAAGGCCGTGTACATTTAACTACCTGAAATAAGCTTTGAATTGATCATCTCAAATTATTTCATAAATTATAATTATGATGATCTTGATATAACTTTGACAGTTTTCAAATTTAATTTAAACACTTAGATAGTTTTGATTACATTTCTATTTAAATTAATCAATATGTTTTGTATTGCTATTAACGCTTAAATTGCTAGGGACTAGCAATAAGCTGGTTGGGAGGTGTGATAAACATAAAAATTGTACATTAATTAAATGTTTTATAATATAAATTTATAGTTTTTGTTTTATTAAATGTTTAAATATTATATGTTTTATAATAAATTGTATAAAAAATAAGTTGTTGTGTAATTATAAGTTTTTACTATTTTTACAGGTTCGATAAAACAAGAATAAACTTGGCGTTGCAAATGAGATTAAGATGATTTTTGGACCTGTAGAAAGTTGATGATAATATCTACAATATTGGTGACAAGCATGAGATAAAAATCTTCTCACAATTGGGATCAAATTAAGCAACAAACAAAGTTACCAAAGGAGTGGCAGTTTTACCATGCTCTAGTATTTTGACCATATCTCTCAAACTACTTAGTCAAATGGTTAAAATAAAATACCACAATTCAAACAACTCAATTATCCACATGTTTTATTTTATGTGGAGAAGCAAAATTGGATGGGAAGATTTTCAAAAATGATGTGTATTAAAATATAATGTAAGGCCCTGTAATTAATTATCCGGTAATTTGGCATAATTAGAATAATTATTGAGTTGTGAATTAAAATAATTATTTATGTCAAATAATTTCAAGAAGTGTGTTAAAAATATGTATTTTAGAATATCGGAAAATTTAACGATATAAAATACATATAGAGTTTAAATAACACACGAGAGCAAAATAAATACAGACCGGGATAGATGGGCTTGAGTTACTATTTTAGTAACCAAATACACAATATATACATATACATATACACCACTTACCTTGATGAGAGAGAAGGAAGTAAAGGTAAAAGAAAAGAAAGAAACTTCCCCAAACCCAAATTTTCGCAACCATTGGAGCAGCTGCGGGAAAGTGGCGATATCTCCTCCGTCCGACTTCCAAATCTCAATCGGTCTAAATGGGTGTCTTCCTAACATCCTATGCTTCGATTTAAGTCAAAAATCGTGAAGTTTGAGCAAGGATTCGGGTAGATCGAAGCTTCTGTTCTGGTGCTCTATTTCTGCGCGAATTCTTCCGATTTTGGGGTGAGCGTTTTGTGTTGCTGCGATTTATACATCTTGAATTTGTAGAATTGACCTAAATAAACTTTGTAGTGGTTTAAGTTTTCTGTTTATAGCCACTAGAATCATCGAATTTTGCTAAGAAACGGATTTGATATGATTTTTCTACCAAAATGTGTCAAAATGAAATTCTGTGTTGGAGCTGTGTACAACCCCTACTTTAATTCGGGTTTATGGCATGTTTGCACTCAGATTCTGGGTTTTTGGTTAAAAATAAAGTTGTAGAGATATGCGTTGTATTCGTAATGATATAAGATTCGTTAAATTCCATTAAGAATTGAGCAAGTTATGCTTGTTTTTCTAGAACTGCTCAGTGTATGATATTCTGTTCGCGAATTCGGAAGTAGCAGTGTGTTCTTGAAAATTCTGAGAATAATGTACTGAGATTCTGAAGATGGTTTCAACTAAAGAAACTTAGATAATTGAGTTATATTTCATTTCCAATTGGCGGATATTGATTTGGATAAAAAATGAATTAGATATGAATTTTATGATCATAGATGCCAAATCTGAAACTGTAACAGAATTCATTTTTCTAGATTCTGGTTGTGGATATTTATCCATGTCAAGATGATTGAATTTCTTGTTGACATCTTCTGATGAAATATGGGTTTTTAAGTTAGGATTCCAACCATGTATGATAAGTATATTTTGGTTAAGTTTTGTCCTTAAAACTTTGTATAGGTACAAACTGAAATTTGGAAATATTGTATTGAATTGGAAATTTACTCGACTTGTTATATCATCTTATTGTTAGGCCGAGGAGATCAAAGTTGAGCTTGTTGTCGTTATCAATCGGTATAGGTATGTTACAGTTCGGTAACATACGACGGTAAAACATAAATTCTGTTTAATTGTCATTCTGTGTTACATGGATCGTGTTTATGACTTGTTGACTATTGTAAATTGTTAAATGCCTTCGTTGTGATATATGTTTATTATTATGACATATTATTGGCATTTAGCATAGGGCATACAGTTATGACATTCATGTTGCGTCCTATCGTTCTTGTTAGCCCATTGTTGATATCCGTTGTTATCTGGCACTGTTGTTTATCTCGGGATCATTGTGTGGCTGATAGGCCTATACACATGAGACCGTAGATGTGATTGAACAGTCCCGTGGTTAGTGCAGCCTTTTGAGGTGAGCGCTGGGATTGTGTCATCTGATTCGTTCTGTTGTGCCATCCTGTTATATCGTCTCAGCTGTATGGAGGCCGAGTCAGGGGTGTTATTCAGCACAGCTTGGCATACCTCTCATACTTGGCAGGGCGGTTTAGTTGCATGATGATGTAGCTCTCCTGTGTTGTTGCTCGAGCAGTATTCCAGTTGTTATCGTACCGTTTGTTGGCTCCTGTTATCCCGATTATTCGTTGAGCCTTTCATGCATTGCATATTACATTTTATTATATGATTATGCATGATTTATGATTATTTTTGTTATTGTTTAACTGTTTCATACCAGAATCCTAATCTCAGTTGTTTACTTGCGGGGCTGCTGTGGTTGCTATTGGGCACCATGGTAGATCTCCCGAGTCGTTTTGCAGCATCAGGCCGAGGTTCCGCCAGTGGAGCTCGGGATTGAGGTTGGATTGCTTGGTTCTGTCAGTGGAGTTTCCCAGTTAGGCTCTATGTATGTCTTGAGTTTGTTTCAGTCTTGTATTGTAGTTTATTTGCCGGGGAGATGCCCCGTGTATTTGTAGTGATATTTGGTTGTTTTTGTGATGTTCTGAGTCGACCCTATGATTCTTATGATCCGGTGAGTATGTGGTAAGTTTTAATTTCTGTTTAGTCCTGACCAGTGCGGCTATGGTTGTTGACTTTGGTTTTTGTTTTTATGACTCTAGTTGGAGTATATTTTGATATAAAATGCTGCTTGAGTTTTTCGGGATGTCCTGCGTACGGGGAGGTCATGCCGAAATTTTTCTAGGCCCTGCGGTCTGTTTTAAAGTATTTTAAACCATTTCCGCTGCAGTTTTAAATCAATCCATTATTGTTTGATCATCAATTATCGTTAGAGTAAATGGGCCTCACATTTTGGTATAAGAGCGTAAACTGGGATACGCTCGAACTAGAGTCTAGGACACTCGAGTCTTGGCACTAAAATGGTTGTTGCGCTTGTGTATGATACTTGACAGCATGTTTATGTAAATATATGATTTGTTTGCTTCCATTCTAATTGTTTTGATGTTTTATTGTATAGAATGGAGGGAGGTGGAGAAATTCCTGCTGATGAGATTCCTTTAGCTCGAGGTCGAGGTCGTGGACGTGGTAGACCTCGTGTCCGTGTTGTTGATGATACTTTTGGTGAGCAAGCTGCTGATCATCTAGAGCAGCTTAGGATGGATGAGTTATTTGTGCGTTTCCATTCTATGCATCCTCCTCGATTCAGTGGTTCAGAGGGAGCTGAGAAAGCTGAGTTATGGATTTCTGAGATTGAGGAATTGCTTGATTTGATTGAGTGTCCTCCAGAGTGTCGATTGAGATTTGCTGTGCATCAATTGAAATATCGTGCCAAAATGTGGTGGTCTACTACATTAATGACTTTAGATGCTCTGAGGATTGTTCCATCATGGGATATATTCAAGCTGAAGTTTAAGGAGAGTTATTGTCCTCCATCATTCTATAGTTCTAAGGCTTCTGAGTTTCATAACCTGAAACAAGGCGATATGTCAGTTGCGGAGTATGCAGATTCTTTTTATGCTATGCTGAGATATGCTCCTCATGTTGTTGCAAGTCAGGTTGCAGTTGTTGAAAGTTTTATTGAAGGATTGAACGATCATCTGCACCCTTTTTTTTCTACCGGTAAGCCACTGAATTATCTTGAAGCAGTGGAAATAGCAAAAAGGGCTGAAGCTAGTTTTAAGAGGAGTGGCAATCGAGTTCCGACCCAACATCATCAGTCGGGGAGGCAACAATTCAGTTCATCTGGT
>NW_027359312.1:0-5721 GCF_012295235.1 Primulina huaijiensis | reverse complement strand
TAAATATTACGATAAGAATTTGTTTTCCTAACTTTTATTATGCATAAAATATACATATGATTTTGGATTTTTTTTTTTAAAAAGATAGTGGTTCTTCTTAAAATATATGCTCAAATCTTCTCGTAATTTACACGAAATAAACTAAAATTTAGTTAAATTATCTCTGAATTATCATATTTTGAACTCAATAATAAAGTTGATAGTGTCTTATGTTTCGTAGATAGAAATAATGGTAAAAATTTATTTTCATAACTCGTACTCCTTAAATATACAACACCCCCATGCTGCCATGACAAGAATCACGTAAAGAACTGGGAGGCGTGGGCCCCTGCGTGTTCCCAGCATGCTACCGCGTGAATCAACTAAGAGGAAAGATAATGGGCCTTTGGGTGAATTAAGGAGGGGAACACAACGGCCACAGTACACTGAATATTGGAGAGAAAGAAACGTGGAACGAAGATAGATTCATTTAATCAAGACATTTTACATACCTTTTTTAGGCAATTTTAAATGCAATTTGGTCCGTTCATACAATTTCAAATTAAAGAACTGTATATTTGACGTTTATGATTTTAATTTTAAATTTTTTTTATTTTTAGAATAGGAAAATAAAGAAAATTTTGGGGTTTAAATCGAATATTAGAAATTTTTTATTCCGATTAATCTTGTTTTACATGTACTATAGTTCAATTTGATTTCAATTCATAAAAGTGTACATGTAGATGTAAAAGTGATATTTTTGTAGAAGTTTTGTTACAATTAAATAAAATCTCGACCCTGAGATCTTGTTTCAAACTTGGTACTTTAGTACCAGTTGACATATTTATGTTCATAATTTTTGTGTCTAATATTTACGAAAATCTAAAAACCGGTTGCTTAATCGAGTTTAAGCTTTACTTTACCGCTCCTCCCACTATTTTCTTGGAATAATTGTCAAAACAGAAAATTTTCATTGAAACAAATACAAATTCTTACAATATTATATTTCGAAACTAAAATTCGTATTCATCGGAATCTATTACATGAACATGAATAGCATCGTTTCCATTTTCACGTTGATGCATCAAATCCCCTGAAATAACCTGTTATGGCATCAAAAACAATCATAACATAGTTCGACAAACCAGTAAAATTATGACATAAATAAATGACATGTAATAATAATAAGTAAAATGCAATGGTATGCAATTCAGAATAGTAACAATGGAATAACGGATATCAAATAGAGTACAAACAAATAACATCAACAACAGTAACAGCGGCCACCTGTGCCAAGGATGTAGCATCAAATCGTCGCTCGTCCATGCACGTATCATCGAGAATCCGATTAGCTAAGTCACTCATCCCTGGCTGTCATCTAGAAATGTTGCTAATCCTATCCCACTCGTCCCTCTGATTACTCAATATATCTCAACAGAATCAACATAAATCATCGTCAAAAGAGTCAAGGCTCAATATGCTATGCCAAAATAATTAATGCATGAATGCATCAGATAAAACATTCAAGACACATAATAGGAAACAACATTCACTGGATATTCTTACACGCCGATATAGAAGTCGTAATAATATGGGTTTGAGCGTACCGTAACTACAACTTACAATATCACAATAATTCTTAAGGACTTTCTGATGGCTCCAAACCTTAAACGCGTCCAACGATATAACCTACGATATAAATTTGTTATATACCTCAATATAATGCATTTCCAACAACTAAAACAAATTAAATCAGAACGGTTAAAAATTGAATTCTCGACAGCCTATAAACCGATTTAAAATCTGGAATTTCAAGCTTAATACCTCAAGAATCAAAGCTTAAACACGCAATGGTGACTGTTCACAGTGAGAAAACAAGCTGGACAACAGAGGAAAACTTAAGGCTTCACTTATATAAACTAATCCAACAAGAACAACTAAGAATCGAAGCCAAAATCTTACCTAAAACCGGATCAAAAATCACGCGCACAAAAGTTTGAAACAAGGCCGATCGAGCTCGAAATCTTCCGATTCATTGCAGGAAAGAGACTCTAAGACTGGAGGAAGAAGATTGCTAGCTACTGAACTATTTCTCAGACTACTGGTGGCACTGCGTAAGGCTGGAGAAACAGGAGGAAAGGGGTGATGGGTTTGCAGGGGTGGGAGAAGCTTTTCTTTCTATTGAGGATTAAGCGATCTGCTATCCTTTTATTTTTTCTCAAATGGGTTGGGTTGTATTTAAATTTAAATGGGTATTGGGCTCTCACATTTTTAGACTATTTTAAATGAAATTTCGGTATATCTGATATGAGTTAAAATGAGTCATATGCCTCTTTCATAAAATAATTATCTGAACTATACGTAAAGATATTATATTCAAAATAATTACTTGAACCATATGTAAAGATATTGGATTTTTTTTTAAAAAAAAATCACTTTTAAAAAAAATTTTAATTTCAAAAATAAGGTAGATTGTCTAGTTTGGCAAAATTAAGTTAAAACGCCACCATCAACGGCGGACGCTGCAAATAGCAACGTCCAAGCTACCATGTGCAGCTGCAGCAGACAGTACTTTTGATTTTAAATTTTTTTCATTATTATTATTTTTTTATTGAATTTGGACACATATCTTGTTAGTAAAATAGAAATACTACATTTAAAAAATGAGAGTTGAAATTCAAGTTCAATAATTTAAAAATTAGATCACTTTAGATGTCGAGTTATTCAACAAATTTTTTAAAAAACAATTTCCTTTTTTCTAAAATATTAATTACTTTATTTTTAAAAAAAATTGAACTTATTTTTGTTTTTAAAAAAAATTTATTTAAATATATGTTGGTTTAGTTTTCGAAAAAAATGTATATGTGTATCCATCAATTTCCTATTTTACTAATAAGATATGTGTCCAAATTCATAAAAATTCACATACGAATATAAAAGTGATTTTTTTTAGAAGTTTGTTGTAATTAGATGTCGAACTTGAGATTTGTCCCAAATTTGATATTTTTGTGCGAGTGAAGCTATGTCATTGGCCTTAAATTGATAATTTTTATGTCCTCGTTCCACTATTTGCTTCACATAATTGTCAAACAAAAATCTTTCATCGAAACAAATACAAAATCTTATAATATTATCTCACAAATGTGACTTCAAAACAAAACATCGTCCCACTATTTGCTTCGCATAATTGTCAAACAAAAATCTTTCATCAAAACAAATACAAAATCTTACAATATTATCTCACAAATGTGACTTCAAAACAAAACATCGTATTCATCGGAATCTATTACACGAACACGAAAAGCATCATTTCCATTTTCATGTTGATGCTTTTGCATTTGCTTCGCTGAGATTACCAATGACTTTTTACAGTATTGCAACTCAATGTATCGAAGCGTATCTATTTCTCCTATACCACTAGGAATCTCATTAATCAGCTCGGCACGCTCAAGAATCAAGCTTTCAAGACATGGGAAGTGCTCTTTTTCCATTTCCCACTTCAACAGAGAATCCAAGGAAGAGCGGAAGTACTTGAGTTGAAGAAATTGACCTTCCATCATCACCCACTTTGAAACTTCATTGACTGCAATCCCTGTCATCTTGAGAACTTGAAGATTATGGAGCGACCCAATTATGGTCATATTTTCCCAAGGAAAAAGGACTCCGTATAGAGATAACTTCTTTAGACCGATTGGAAAAGCATGGTTCCATGTCATTGAGAGATCAGGCGAGAAGAGCATTGAGATTTGCAAGTCCTCGAGGCTTTGTAAATGGCAAAGGTTTTCGAGATTAAAATAATCCCATTTTTTCTTCATATAATATTCAACAACCAATTTCTTCAGATTCACGAGTATTTTGACGATCTCTTCGGTAAATATGAAATCGGCTACTGTCTCAATTGTTTGTAGATCACTTTCATGAACAATTCCTATATCAGAGGGATAGGATAATTCCAAATCATCGTTCCAGATCAGATGCCTTAACTTCGGCATCTTTAAAATTTCATATGGTACTTGCCATAAGTCTTGGACTGTGATGACATCTACATAAACAACTATAGTTTCGAGATTGGGATGTTTTGATATTGAGACTAGAAATTCATCGGGGCATGATGCTTGGGTTAAGGCAAAAGCAAAGTACCTTAAATTGACGAATGTACGTGAAAAATTCCGCAAACTTACTTGGGGTGCATCCAAGACACCGACGTGCCTAGACCTTAGATCTATTCTTGGCCTCTGATAATTCTCGGAGATAAGTAGAACCGAACGCACGCTCGAATCTAGGATTTTCCATTCTTGAGAACGCTTGGTGCAATGAATTATTAGGCGGCGATATGGATTCTCTACAAATTCTGTTCCAGAATTGGTTTTGGATGACACATGATAAAGAAACCCCTCTTCTTCAGCTTTTGTTATGCAAATCTCCCTCAACATATCATGGATTCCAACAGTTTCGAGTTTCCCGTCAGGCCCTTTCTTGCTCACTAAGAGCAAACTTCTGTTCACCAGATCCTCCAGATAACGTTCCCCCACATCTTCCAAGCACTTCGACTGATGATTTGGTTTCAAAAATCCCTCAGCAACCCACAACTTGATTAGCTTAGAAACATCAATTCCAGAATCTTCAGGAAAAGCTGCTATGTAGAGGAAGCATGGTTTTAGTCGAAGAGGTAACCGATCATAACTAAAACACAGTATCTTTGAGCACTGAAGGGCAATTGTAGGCTCTTTAGAACTTATATTTTCCGAAACATTTTCCCACACTTCTTCTCTCATCACGTTGCCTGAAGAAAGAAGTAGTCCTGCAACCACCACGATGGTGAGTGGAAGTCCCCCACAATTTTCGGCAATCTTCTTCCCGACTTCCACCAGTTGGAGAGGACAAGACTGTTGTTCAAAAACACTTTCTTGAAGTAATTTCCAACTTTGATCATTATTTAAACAGTTCATTTGGTGAACAGGAGCATCTGAAGATCTTGCATGAGAAGCCACATCTAATAGCCTGGTGGTTAACAAGATTCGACTTCCACTACCATCATCTGGGAATGTCATCTTGAAATCATCCCATGCCTTGGTACTCCATATATCATCAATCACAATGAGATATCGCCTGCCAATGAGACTTTGATACACTAGTTTTGCCAGTTCTGCTTCGTTCTCATTAGATTGTTCATTCTTGAGGGACTTCAAAAGCCCTGAAAGAACCTCTCTCCTTTGATACTCTTGTGACACTGTGATCCATGCGCATTTGTCGAAGTGTCGAGAAAGGATTGAATCGTCGTATGCTTTTCTAGCCAGAGTCGTCTTCCCGATTCCCCCCATCCCAACAACTGGGATAATTTGGAGGTTAGCAGAGTCTTCGTATAACCGTTCTTTGATGGCGATCAAGTCATCATCAAATCCCACAACCATTTTTTTGGCAGTGGCTTGGACCGTGGGTGAACGATCAACAGGAAAAGAATAAGATACGGATCGGAGATCTTTTGTCGTGTCACTATTGTTCATCTTCATCGTCCCTTCCCAAATAAAACCAATCCTTTCAGACGCCATGGTTAAATCTCGATCCAAGTTCAAATTAGCCTCTTCAGAACTCCTATCATCATCAATAGTTGACACCGAACACTGATACGAATCCATGAAATCTTGAGCTTCATATGCAGCTTTTCTAATCTCATTTCCCTCACGACCAAGTCTTTCGTGATACTTATCTGAAAAATCTTCAAGGAAAGCAACGATGAAATCA
>NW_027359311.1:0-5946 GCF_012295235.1 Primulina huaijiensis | reverse complement strand
GAATAACTCGGGGTACCGACTCCTCATCTCTGGCTTGGACTCCCACGTAGATTCCTCCTCTGAATGGTTAAGCCAGTTGACTTTAACTCGCTTAACCAGCTTGTTCCGAAGTTTCTTTTCCTGTCTGTCCAAGATCTGCACTGGTCTCTCTTCATAAGATAGGTTCGGAGTGAGCTGCAACGGCTCAAAATTCAACACATGCGAAGGATTCGCCATATACTTCCTCAGCATAGAGACGTGGAACACATTGTGTACTCCGGCCAGATTCGGCGGAAGAGCAACATGATAAGCTAGCGTCCCAACTCTGTCAAGGATCTCAAATGGTCCAATAAGTCTCGGACTAAGCTTCCCTTTCTTCCCAAATCTCATGACACCCTTCATAGGTGCCACCTTCACAAAGACATGGTCGTCGACTGCGAACTCTGACTCTCTTCTTCTCTGATCTGCATAGCTCTTCTGTCGACTTTGAGCAGTCCTCATTCTATCACGGATCCGGGCTACTACATCAACAGTCTGCTGAATAATCTCTGGACCCAACTCGCCTCTCTCTCCTACTTCATCCCAATGAACAGGAGATCTGCACTTAAGGCCATACAGTGCTTCCTACGGAGCCATACCTATAGACGACTGAAAGCTGTTGTTATAGGTGAACTCCACTAATGGCAAGTTCAACTCCCAACTCCCAGAGAAATCAAGGACGCAAGCACGGAGAAGATCCCCCAAAATCTGAATGACTCGCTCTGACTGCCCATCTGTCCCCGGATGAAAAGCTGTGCTAAACAGAAATTTCGTCCCATAGTTGAATGCAAACTCTTCCAAAACGAGGAAGTGAATCTGGGGACTCTGTCAGATACGATAGAAACTGGAATACCATGAAGTCGGACTATCTCCTGGATATACAACTCTGCATATTGAACCATGGTCNAAACCGTCTGATGTCCTTCTTCATTCCTGGCCACCAATACAATAACTGCAGATCCTTGTACATCTTCGTACTCCCTGGATGAATAGAGTACGGCGACATATGGGCTTCTGATAGGATATCTGCTCGGATAGAATCACTGCTAGGGACCCATATTCTGTCTCGGTATCTCACAATATCGTCACTAACTGAATACAAAACACTGCCCTTGGCCTCATCTCTCTGCTTCCACTTTGCCAACTGCTCATCTGCTGGTTGACTACTGCGAATACGGTCAATGTGCGAAGACTGGATAGTCAAGGTAGCTAGACGAGGAACTCTACCTCGAGATAATGACTCTAGATCAAACATCTGCATCTCAATCTGAAGAGGTCTCTGAATCGTCAAATGAGCCATCACTGCAACTTTTCTGCTCAATGCATCCGCAACTACATTAGCCTTACCCGGGTGGTAGCTAATGTCACAGTCATAATCCTTCACAAGCTCCAACCAACGCCTCTGACGCATGTTCAGCTCCTTCTGCGTAAAGAAATACTTGAGGCTCTTGTGGTCGGTAGAGATCTGGCACTTCTCCCCATACAGATAATGCCCCCAAAACTTCAAGGCAAAAACTACGGCGGCCAACTCTAGATCATGGGTAGGGTAATTATTCTCATGGATTTTCAGCTGTCGAGAAGCATATGCTATCACCTTCCCATGCTGCATCAATACTGCGCCAAGACCGAGCTTCGAAGCATCGCTATACAAGACAAACTCACCGGGCCCCGACGGCATGGCCAAAACTGTTGCTGAGATAAGAGCTTGTTTCAAAGTATCGAAGCTCTTCTGACACTCCTCGCTCTATACAAATTTAGCATTCTTCTTGGTCAATGATGTGAGTGGAACGGCAATAGAGGAGAATCCCTTAATGAATTTCCGATAATATCCTGCTAGCCCAAGAAAACTGCGGATCTCGGATGCATTCTGAGGCACAGCCCATTCTCTGACTGCTGCAACTTTCGCTGGGTCCACCTCAATGCCACTGCTAGAAACAATGTGGCCTAAGAACGCCACCTTCCCTAACCAGAATTCGCACTTACTGAACTTTGCGAATAACTTGTGCTTCTACAAGGTCTGCAACTCTGTGGTCAGATGTCTGCTGTGATCCTCTTGATTCTTGGAGTAGACGAGAATGTCGTCTATGAATACTATCAAAAACTGGTCAAGATACGACTGAAATACGCGATTCATGAGATCCATGAAGATCGCTGGCGCACTCGTCAAACCGAACGGCATCACAAGGAACTCATAGTGGCCATAACGAGTCCTGAAGGCAGTCTTGGAAACATCAGCATCTCTCACCCTCAACTGTTGATAGCTAGAACGCATATCAATCTTGGAGAATACCGAAGCTCCCTGCAACTGTTAAAATAGATTTTCAATCCTCGGAAGTGGGTACTTATTCTTCACTGTAACCCTGTTCAACTCCCGGTAATCAATACAAAGTCTCATAGAGCCATCCTTCTTCTTGACAAACAAAACTAGCGCGCTCCATGGAGAAAAACTAGGGCGAATGAACTCTTTGTCAAGAAGTTCCTGAATCTGCTTCTTAAGCTCTACCATCTCTGTCGGTGCTATTCGGTACGGTGCTTTGGAGATCGGAACCGTACCTGGCATAAGCTCAATAGAAAACTCCACCTCTCGCTCGGGTGGTATACCAGAGACGTCTTCCGGAAAAACGTCTAGAAAATCTCTGACGATAGGAAAATCTGCGGCTGACTGACTGGGTGCCTCGGGGACAGATATAAAAGTTGCTAAAAACGCCCGACACCCTCTATGCATGAGCTTCCTAGCCTGAACATAAGGTATAATGCGCGGTAAAGGAAAGTACCTGTCTGGCTCGAATAAGAACTGCGTCAATCAAAACTCTGTTTTGCAATAGCCAGTCCATCCCTAGGATGATGTCAAACTCTGGCATCGGCAACACTATAAGATCCGCATATACAAGATTTCCATGCAGCTCAAGGTCTATGTCTCGGACCACATTGGTAGCTGCCTACTCCTCGCCCGACGGCAATACTACTGAATAGGCTACATCTAGCCCAACTTTCTTGACCTTGAGGAAATTAGCAAAAACCTCCGAAATAAATGAGTGAGTGGCCCCTGAATCTATCAAGGCCTTCGTAGCGGAACCAGATATAAAAATTCTCCCTGAAAGATCGGAACTCTAAGTTGAACACAATAATCACAAGAATTAACTTATAGACATGCAAAGGCCAGAGTGCTCCTAACTAAATCCCGAAAATAATACCGAGTAGAGCATGCAATCCTATCGCAATTCTAAATTCAAAATCTTAATCTCGATCCCCAAAACATTGGAATGCAAATGTAAACTTTAAAGCTGTAAGGTACCTGTCATCAGTATGGTATCGGGGTTTGTCTCCGCAGCATGGAGAGCAAACACTCTGCCTTGAGTAGGCGGATTCCTCTGAGGGCACTGCAGAAATAAGTGGTCTGGACTACCACAATTATAACACTTTCCTGAGCCAAACATGCATGCTCCCGGATGGCGACGTGAGCACTTAGGGCAAACTGGGTGCTCACAAGTCCTCGGGGCTGGGTGGCCCCGCTGCTGCTGCTGCTGACCTCTGTTTCTATGCGGCTCGTGAAAAGGTCTCTTTTTCTGCTGCTGATGCTGTTGAGGAGGAGGACGGTGTGGTACTTGGACTGGTCGCTTCCCCAAGCGATCTCTCTCAATATCACGCTGATCCTGCTCTGCGGCTAAGGCTTTGGAGACAGCGGCCTCATAAGAAGTAGGGTTAGACAACCTAACATCCCGCCGCAAGATCGGCCGTAGACCCACTAAGAAATGCATCAACTTGGCTCTAGCATCATTCGCGATCAGGGGCACAAAATGACAACCCCTTTCAAACTTACGGATGAACTCCGTAACAGTCATATCTCCCTGTCTCAGGCTCATGAACTCAGTGGTCAACCTGGTGCCTACTTCCTCCGTGAAATATTTGGAGTAGAATACCTCCGTGAAGCGCACCCAAGACAGTGTAGCCAAGTTCAGGGCTACTGAAGCTCCATCCCACCATAAGCGGGCATCTCCTCCGAACAGATAAGAGGCACAACGAACTCAATCTGCATCCCCAAGCTCCATAAACTCGAAAATAACCTCGAGGGACTTGATCCAACCCTCGGCAATCATGGGGTCCGACGTCCCTGAAAACTCCTTCGGACGCATCTTCATGAATCTCTCATAGACAGCCTCGGGCCCTGTCAGCCTGGTCACCACAGCATGGTTCCCCGAAAACTGTGCGAAGAACTGAGTCGTCCCAGCTAGCATCTGGGCATTCATGTCCGGTGGAGGTGGAGGGGGTAAATCTCCCTCCTGCCTCTGCTCCTCCCTGTCCTCTTGGTGAGGCTCCTCATTTCTAGTGCTCTCGGGAATGCGTCTAGGGGGCATCCTGTTCCATACATAACCCATACGTAACCAACATGCATAATTCCATAATTTAATTTAAATTTAAATACTACACAATAAAAATCAGGACGTGAAATAATTCATGAAAACATGCTGTTAAATAATTCATGCTTTAAATAAAATACGTAAATGTAAAACTTACAAACCGAAGCCGTGACTTCGTGAGCTTCTCGAGGTCAGTAGTAGTGCAACCCTATACAGAACCATTGCTCTGATACGAGTTGTAAAGGCCTAGAAATCCGTATTTGAAAATTTGCGGAAAAATTAAAAATTTTCTTTTAAACTAAATAAAATATCCAGTTCATAAAATAAACTGTTGAATAATGTATCCTGTTTAAAAATAGCAGCAGAAGAATTTAATGTTGTAAAAATAACTGTAAAAATTTTATCCAGCGGTAGATAAAAATGTTTGCGCGATAACAATAATAAATGCTGAAAAGTGAGGTCCTCGGGTCCCACTACTGCCGACTCGAGCTGGCTCACTGATCCCCGCCCTCGGTCCCGGCATCATCAGTACCTACAACAATCAAGTCTAGTGAGGCTAAAGACTCAGCATGCATATATCGTAAATAACAAGTAAATAATTAATAAAGTCGCATGCAAGTGAAAATTTCCTGTAATGAGGTGTAACGTAACATATCCTTTCAATGGTAATTATAGTACGTGCATAACTGAACTGAAAATATCATAGTGAAAATGTTTGCTCCTTGGAGCCTTGTAATGAAATAACTTGTAATAATTTTCTGGTGAGATTATAGTCTACGCAAGTGGTCCCTGAACTGAGCTGACCTGTAACTGGCGATCGGAATGAAACTGAACTGACCGGTAACTGACGACCGGACCGGTAACTGGCGACCGGGTTTAATAATGTACGTCTGATCAGACTCCTGCCACAGTATACTAGGTGAAAAACTGAACTGACCGGTAACTGACGACCGGACCTGTAACTGGCGACCGGATTTAATCATGATAGTATGGTGACCACAAGCAATATCGCATAAATCTCAAAATTAATATTTTTGCACGTAATATAAATAAATCACATCATTAAATATGAACAATTTCGATCTTCTTGCATTAAAATCATGTACTTGCGATATTTAAAAATACCTATATGGCTTGATTGAAGAGTGAAAGAAGATATAAACATACATTGGTTTGTTTTGACAGAAAACAAACGAAATAACGACGCGGTGCGGGGAGACGGAGTGTTCTTCACTTTCTCACTTTTCTCTCTTAATTCCTTTAAACCAAGCATGCACCATAATTATTATAATAGCGTAAAAATCGTAAACGTGATGCATGAACATTTAAAAATATCATGATTTGTGCTCAGGGCGCTGCTAGGACTAAAATCTCACCCCGGGTGCAAAATGACCATTTTGCCCCTATAAACCCAAAAATTGTCGTTTCACCCCTGGACCTCTAAAATTGACCCGAAGCTTACCAAACTCCTTAAAATGTCCCAAAATATTTTTTTTTTAAAAGTATTCCTAGACGTAAACTCGATCCAAAATCAGAACTTGAACGATTCGTTTTTAAAACTTGGACCGGG
>NW_027359310.1:0-1704 GCF_012295235.1 Primulina huaijiensis | reverse complement strand
CTCTTCCATATGAAGAAGATTTTAAGGAAATAAATATTCTTACCATGGCTCGTCCTTGTCAAATGAATTCTGAATATTTAGAATTATGAAGAAAAAAAATTCATTCTTTATTAGAAAAAGGTTTAATAAAACCTTCTCAATCTCCTTGGTCATGTACTGCTTTCTATGTTAATAAACATTCTGAGCAAGAAAGAGGAGTACCTAGATTAGTAATAAACTATAAACCCTTAAATAAGGTTTTAAAATGGATTAAGCATCCTATTCCTAATAAAAAAGATTTATTAGATAGATTAGTCAATGCAATCATATTTTCAAAATTTGATTTAAAATCAGGATTTTGACAGATTCAAATACAAGAATCTGATAGATATAAAACTGCTTTTAATGTTCCTATAGGACAGTATGAATGGACAGTAATGTCATTTGGACTTAAAAATGCCCCTTCAGAATTTCAACAAATTATGAATGATATTTTTTATCAGTATAGCAATTTTATAATTGTTTATATTGATGATATTTAGGTATTTTCTAATGATATTGAATCTCATATTAAACATTTAGAAATGTTTAAACATATTGTTATACAAAATGGTCTTGTTATTTCAAAATTTAAAATGATTTTATTTCAAACTAATATTAGATTTTTAGGACATATGATTGAAAAAGGGGAAATTATTCCTATCCAAAGAAGTATTGAGTTTGGATCAAAATTTCCTGATATAATAACTGATAAAACTCAGTTACAAAGATTTTTAGGAAGTTTAAATTATATTTCTCCTTATATTCAAAATCTTACTAAAGATTCTGCTATTTTATATGATAGACTTAAGAAAAATCCTTTACCTTGGACAGATAAGCATACTAAGGCTGTTCAAATTATAAAAGAAAAGGTTAAAAATCTTCCTTGTTTAATGTTAGCTAATCCTTTATGGGATAAAATTGTTGAAACAGATGCTTCTGATATAGGTTTTGGTGGAATTTTGAAACAAAAAGATCTCCAAACTAAACAGGAATATCTAATTCGTTTTTATTCTGGAAAATGGAATAATGCCCAAAAGAATTATTCTACAATAGCAAAAGAAATCTAAGCTATTGTTAGATGTATTTTAAAATTTCAAGATGATTTATATAATCAAAAATTTATTATAAAAACTGATTGTAAATCTGCAAAATTTATGTTTAATAAAGATTTTAAACATGATGTGTCTAAGCAAATGTTTCCAAATGGCAGGCTCATTTAGCTCCTTTTGATTTTGAAATTATTTACAAGAAAGGTGAAGATAATCATCTACCTGATTTCTTAACTCGTGAATATTTATCTTAATGTCTTTCTTTACAGATATGTATTCTCGAGGTAGAGGAGAGTCCTCTTATAGAGGGCGAGGTGGTAGGGGAAAACCCCCTAATATAATAGCACAGCATGGCAAGCAGAGGCTAATAGCTCAGAACTTATCTAGTTCATCGGCCAGTAATACTGAGCAGAATAATGAGTTATACAATGAGTTTCAAGAATTTTTGAAACAAAAGCAGAAATCTAATACAGATACTCAATCTTCAGCATCATATGCTAATATCATGAAAGAAGATGATAATGATTCGGCTCTATATACAGAGACCAAACATCGTGAATTAGTTCTTCTTATAGAAGAAAAGGATATCCAATGGGAGAAGACTCTGTGGACTATCATGGAGAGATATTTAACA
>NW_027359309.1:0-413 GCF_012295235.1 Primulina huaijiensis | reverse complement strand
TCGTCAAATGTTTTACCAACCTAAAAACCTTATTTGAAATGTATAACCCATACTATAACCTCTCAAAAATCTCTCATAATCATAAGTAAAAGTCGTAAAAATATCTTTAAGATAACTTAAAATCATAAACTTAAATGCAGAAAATAGAGGCGCCGGTCTTCGGGTTATGTGCACCGACAGTCCAGCAAAGTCACCCATCAAGTCCTCCAACATCATAATTATTAATATCACCTGCATCATACACACCTAGTGAGTCTAAAGACTCAATACATCATATCCTTGTTAACAAGTAATACGTAATACAATTAACATATAACAGTGAAAAATACTTGTACTTAAAAAAACATTTTCATAAACATTTTCATGAAGCATAAACTTTAAATAAAAACATTTTCTTAAACATTTTCATATCA
>NW_027359308.1:0-360 GCF_012295235.1 Primulina huaijiensis | reverse complement strand
TGTTGCTCATGTACATACACAGAATGGATTGGCTGAATCATTGATAAACGTCTGCAAATGATTGCTAGACAAATTATTATGAAAAAAAAGCTCCCTATTTCTATATGGGGACATGCAATTTTACATGCTGCTGCATTAATTCGCATCAGACCAAGTGCATATCATAAATACTCCCCATTGCAGCTTGCATTTGGTAAAGAACCAGACATTTCTCATCTGAGAATTTTTGGATGTATGGTGTATGTGCCTATTGCACCACCGCAACGAAAGAAAATGGGACCTCAAAGAAAGATTGGAATTTATATCGGTTATGACAGTCCATCAATCATTCGATATCTTGAACATCAGACAGGCGACGTG
>NW_027359307.1:0-225 GCF_012295235.1 Primulina huaijiensis | reverse complement strand
CTGTATGCACACCAGAATGGCTTGGCTTTTACTCGACCGCAAAGAACAGTGGCGAGGAAATACAAGCGGGAATTTCACTTAAACTATGTTGCAGAGCTGGCCACTGATCAAGTTCTGCTGCAGGCGATGCTATGGAAGGAATGACATCAGCTAGACAAGATTGCTACTACAGGGTCTTTTGCCAACCTCCGAATCCCCGAATTGACTAATTGGATATTGGAGTGG
>NW_027359306.1:0-431 GCF_012295235.1 Primulina huaijiensis | reverse complement strand
TGTTGAAACCAATGATTATACAACAGCCAGATCCAAATCCATTTGTACCAAATCTCCGGTGGAATAAGAATCATCGACTTGAGCTGGTCATCGGTAACCCAACCGCTACTCTTAGAACTAAAAAGCAAATGATAGATGAATTCATGCATGCTGCATTGTTTCACAATTTGAACCTAAGAAGATAGATGAACCTTAGGTTATTCAAATTGGATAAATGTTATGAAAGACGAACTTAATCAGTTTGAGAGAAGTAAAGTTTGGAATATAGTTTCCCGACCGGATAATGTGCCTGTAATTGGAACTAGATGAGTTCTCTAGAATAAAATGGATGAAAACGGTTCAGTAGCAAGGAATAAAGTAGAATGTTAGCTCAAGTTTATAGACAGGAAGAATGTATAGACTTTGATTAATCATTTGCTCCTATAGCTAGA
>NW_027359305.1:0-7171 GCF_012295235.1 Primulina huaijiensis | reverse complement strand
CACTCGGCCAACACTTGGCACGACGTGCACCTACTCTAACACATAGGTACAACTTTTGTAACTTAATGGCATACCCATAGATTGGCCAGTTCTTATTTTGAAGGCCGTAATTTATTAACGGCCGCAGTTTATACTCCTGCTAATAGTTTAGCGCATTCTTTATTGTTACTATGGGGTCCTGAAGCACAAGGAGATTTTACTCGTTGGTGTCAATTAGGCGGTCTGTGAACTTTTGTTGTTCTGGATGGCGCTTTCGGACTAATAGGTTTCATGTTACGTCAATTCGAGCTTGCTCGATCTGTTCAATTACGACCTTCTAATGCAATCACATTCTCTGGTCCAATTGCATTTTTTTTTGTCTGTATTCTTGATTTATCCACTAAGGCAGTCTAGTTGGTTATTTGCATCTAGTTTTTGTGTAGCAGCTATATTTCAATTCATCCTATTTTTTCAAGGATTTCATAATTGGACACTAAAACCATTTCATATGATGGGAATTGCTAGTGTATTGGGCGCTGCTTTGTTATGCGCTATTAATGGTGCTACCGTAGAAAATGCTTTATTTGAAGATGATGATGGTGCAAATACATTCCGTGCTTTTAACCCAACTCAAGCTGAATAAATTTATTCCATGGTCACCGCTAACCGCTTTTGGTCCAAAATCTTTGGGGTTGCTTTTTCCAATAAACGTTGGTTACATTTCTTTATGTATTTGTACAGTAACCGATTTATTAAATAGTGCTCTTGGAGTAGTCGGTTTGGCCCTGAACCTACGTGCCTATGACTTCGTTTCTCAGCAAATTCGCGCAACGGAAGATCCTGAATTTTATACTTTATACACAAAAAATATTCTATTAAACGAAGGTATTCGTTCTTGGATGGTAGCTCAAGATCAACCTCATGAAAACCAACTACTCCCCGAGTGAGGTTCTACCACATGGGAACGCTCTTTAATAGAACTTTAAATGTAGCTGGTTGTGTCCAAGAAACCACCGGTTTTTCTTGGTGGGTTGAAATGCCTGACTTATTAATTTATCCGGTAAACTACTAGGAGCTCATGTAGCTAATGCCGGAATAATCTTCTTCTGGGCCGGGGCTATGAACCTATCTGAAGTGGCTCATTTCGTACCAGAGAAGCCTATGTATGAACAAGGATTCATTTGGCTTCCCCATCTAGCTACTCTAGGGTTGTGGGGGGGGGGGGGAGTTATAGATACCTATCCATACTTTGTATCCGGAGTATTTCATTTAATTTCCTCCTAGTATTGGGCTTTGGTGGTATTTATCATAAACTTTTAGGACCCGAGACACTAGAAGAATCTTTTCCATTCTTTGTTTATGTATGGAAAGATAGAAAAAAAATTACCGCAATTTTAGGTATTCACTTAATCTTGTTAGGTCTAGGTGCTTTTCTTCTAGTATTAAAGGCTCTTTGTTTTGGAGGCGTATATGATACTTTGGCTCCGGGAGGAGGAGATGTAAGAAAAATTACCAACTTGACCCTTAGCACAAGTATCATATTTGATTATTTATTAAAATCGCCTTTTGGAGGAGAAGGGTGGATTGTCAGTGTGGACGATTTAGAAGATATAATCGGAGGACATGTATGGTTAGGTTCCATTTGTATACTTGGCGGAATCTGGCATATCTTAATCAAACCCTTCGTGTGGGCTCGACGTGCCCTTGTATCGTCTGTGGAGGCTTACTTATTTTATAGTTTAGGGGCTTTAGCCGTCTTTGGTTCCATTGCTTGTTTTTTGTCTGGTTCAATAATACTGCTTATCCTAGCGAGTTTTACGGCCTACTGGACCAGAAAGAAGCTTTTCATGCTCAAGCATTTACTTTATTTGTTAGAGACCAACGTCTTGGGGCTAATGTTGGATCCACTCAAGGACCTACTGGTTTAGGTAAATACCTAATGCGTTCTCCCACTGGAGAAGTCATTTTTGGAGGAGAAAGGATGCGTTTCTGGGATCTGCGTGCTCCTTGCCTAAAATCTCTAAGAGGTCAAAATGGATTTGACTTGAGTAGGTTGAAAAAAGACATACAACCTTGGCAAGAACGGCGTTTCGCAAAATATATGACTCATGCTCCATTAGGTTCTTTAAATTCTATGGGTGGTGTAGCTACCGAGATTAATGCAGTGAATTATGTCTCTCCTAGAAGTTTGTTAGCTACCTCTCATTTTGTTATAGGATTCTTCTTCTTCGTAGGTCATTTATGGCATGCGGGAAGGGCTCGTGTAGCTGCAGCAGGATTTGAAAAAGGAATTGATCGTGATTTTGAACCTGTTCTTTCCATGACCCCTCTTAATTGAGATGAGACAGGGGATCCAATGTTTGAATTGAAGTAGGAATAAAAACCATCATATATATTTATATTGGTAATCAGGTTATACTTAAAAAGTGTTTCTTTTTCTATTTTTCTCTAATTCGAAAGAGCGGGTCATACTTATTCATGGGGACGACCCACCGAATTCACATCAGAAATCGCCAACATGAACACAAACGAAATCTTGAATTGTGTATAGAAACAAAACGAACCACTTCTATTCTCGGAGCTGAGGTATATGAAGAATACCTTTAAGGTCCCTTTCATCCAGTGGTTAGGACATCGTCTTTTCATGTCGAAGACACGGGTTCGATTCCCGTAAGGGATAGGTACTCATTCCCGGCCGCTTTCAGTTAGTGTTCATTGCTGAGTGATCGCTGGCTGGAAAAGGTGGTCTGGAAGCTTTCTCTCTCCCAATAAGCATGACGAGATCACCATTTCTTTCAGTAATGGACTTCCTTGAATAATTTTCTTCCTTAGCCTTAGATGTCCTTTCATCTCGAATCGAATCTCCACAGAATCTCCATGCATGCGTTCCTCCTCTCTTCCCTAATACATAATTCCGTCTATGGAGCCTGAAGCTTCAACCATGGCATGGCAGTAAGTTGGCATAGTCTCTCGCCCACCCGTCGCCTGCTCATTACCGCAGCGCTCGAAAGCCTCTTCGGCTTCTTCCATTCAAAAAAGTAGTTTTTCCTGTAAGGTAAATAACGTCTTGAAGTTAAGCGAAGGCATTATTGAAGGAAAGAGATGACAGGTTGGTCAATTGCTTTAGGTAGGAGAAGCAGGACCTGTCTTAACCGCAAGTGCATTAGATTCCATCCTCAATCCCACCAATTCAAAAGTTTCTATCTCTTATTTAATTTTAAATGACAAGGGAGGTGACAAAGGGTATACTTTCTTCTCTTTATGTCGTCGTCTCATCAATGAGCGTAGATTAATTAATAGATAGTAGAAATCACTTTTATTGTGCTTTTCAAGCTTCAGGTATCGTTTTCTTTGATCACAGATCGACAAGTTTCTCCCCTTTTTGTCATAAGACGTGGTCTGACTCTGAGAAAAACCATTTTGTGTTTATGTCCCTACTAAGCAGAATTCGTAAACTTGGAAACAAAGGCTTTTTGAATACTTTTGAAAAACTTTATAGCAATAAAAGATGAAAGAAAAAGAAAAAGAAAAAGAGGCCAAAGAAAAGAAAAAGAAAAATAAATTAAAGGCCAAAAAGAGTGAGGTTGAGATTTATTTAATTTTGTATAAACCCCTTAAAGTACCTTTGTACAAAGAGGTTTATTATCATTATGATGATATAGCCGGTTCAATCCCGAGCATTGTTATTTCTTCTTTGCAGGAATCTGATGAAATCATGATGAGGAGGCAAGGAAGTGTTGGGGGTAAAAAAATGCAATGGGATGATCCACATGACGATGGGTGCAATCGCGCTGAGGTAAGGTTAGTTGGCAACGCAGCATCTAAGAGGTATGATTTTCTTCTTTAACTTAATTCATTGTTGTGCTATATGCAAGAATTTTGAGTGAGTGTTGAGAGTGGGATGTCTAAAGGGTCTAACTGTGAATTAACCTTTGTGCCTAGGAGTCATAGATTTGAGAATGGTGAAATATTGCATGGATAAAATTTAAATTTTAGTGATTATGATTTTTCAAAATGTTTCAAATTGATGATTCTTTGTTATGACAATGAATTGCATGCATTATACTCAAATCTTTGTGATGTTTTAAATGATTAAATGGATAGTACATCTAGTGTGTTCTATTTGCATGATTCATACTTGTTTCATGATGATTTTGGAAAGAGCATGAAGCGATATAAGAATTTTTATGTTCATAATGAATACAATTTTAGGGAAATTAAATTCTTCGTTCTTTATTCATTGCATGAATTATCTGATTGTGAAGCCTATTGTGGTGGTTTTAACTTTGATAAAATGCATCATTATATGTGTTGGTTACATATAAAGAGGTATGTCAAGTGGTGTAGTGAAAGGTGGCTTGGATATAGGGAAAGGGCATCTGAGCTTCATTTATATGATTTGCATGATGTATATTTATGGGGGGATGGTTTTGAGAGATTGATGGTTGGATATGATAATTGCCTCATTCGTGATGAATATATGTTTAAAAATATTAAATTTTTCATTCTATATTCATTGTATGAGATACATGATATTGAAAAGTATTGTAGTGATGTGATCATTGACATAATGCATGATTATATGCGTTTAATGCATATGAAGCGACATGTTGAGTGTTATTGTGACACATGCATTGCATATGGGAGAATGACATGTCGACTATATTCTTATGTCATGCATCATTTATATCTTATTCCTAGTAAACTATGGGTGTGCAGTTGTGTGGAAATTTTTGTGTTGTTAACTAGTTCTAAGAAGGGGAGAAACTTAATTTTTGTGATACTTAATGGTATTTTATCATTTGGTGTCATTTGTTATTTGATGTTTGGTGAAGTTAATGAGTTTATCGGAAAGGCAACGGTGATGTTGAGATTTCCAGTGCTGATGAGCGAGCAAACGATAGCGCCTAAAAACAGGAGTTTAAAGGTAAGCATGTTGATAATATAATCCTTGTTATTACTAACTTGCTTCGTTTTGTGTAGGTGGACAAGCTATGTGGACAAATTTTTTTGAAGAAGGGGAGTATGATGTGAATCTGATTGGGCGTTACGTGCAAATTGTTGAAAGAAGATTTAGGAAGCGTTGTAGTCTCGGAATTTCAAGCTTAATGAAGATGAATCAAGCATATTCAAGTAATGCTACTACATGTGTAATATCCAAGCCTGGTGAACGGTACGGTTTAAGATTTTGTATGCTTATGGACTATTTGGTTAAGTTTATGTATAGTTTTGATGTTAAGAGTTGTGATATATGGTTTATAGTATTGTTGTTTATAGTTGTTGTGTAATTGTTGTAGCATCGTTGCGATTTAATTCATGGTAATTCGTATGTTGAGCCAATTGTTATGAGGCCAATTGGAGTGGTTAGATAAAACATAGAGGTGTAACTTTCTTATTTTGAGTTTTGTTCAAATCATTGTGGAAGGTAAGCCAAAAGTGCCCTGAAGTGTGTCGTGTGTTTCGACGTTCCTCCAGTGACACATGTTGAGAGATTTAGCATAACGTTTTACTCAGACCTCCAAATGATCTGATATTTGGAAAGGTTCACGAAAAGACATAGAACTACAACTTTATAGTTTACCATTTTTCCAAATTATGAAGGGAAGAGGCGTTTCGGAGGCAATCTTTGGAGAAGCTGTGCGCAGAATAACCAGAGTGCACCCGCACTCTATTGTTCAGTGCACCCGCGGTGACCAGAGTGCACCCGCACTCCAAAATGTAGCGCACCCGCGGTCTACTGTTTCAGATTTTTGGATGAGGTGCCGAAGGCATAGCGCACCCGCGGTGCAAGGGATAGCGCACCCGCGGTCCGTGAACAGTAAAGTCGTGTTTTTGGATTTAAGTGCTTAAATACATGAGTTGGTTCACTTTTCCCTCATTTCTCTCCTCATTCTCGATTTCTTCAGCTCAAGGGAAGCTAGGGTTCCATTTTCTTTCTTTTATTTCTTAGATTCAAGCTTCTTGTTGGATTATTGAAGAGAGAACAAGGTTATTTTGAGNCTTGTGCTCACATGATAATATATGTATTGTGTTTCAATGGTTTTAAAGTGTTATTCCCTTCCATTTGATTCATGCTATGTATTAATACACCTTGTTGTATATTAGAGGCATTTTATGTCTCAACCATGTCAAAGGGAATACAAGAGAAAAGATAGTCTTCAAAGTGTTTGTTTTAATGCCAAAGAGAGAATTCAAATGTTTTATTGGATTGATAGATACATAGTCAGAGATTGCATGCAATAAGTTGATCAACGACCATAGGCTTATATCCCTCAGAGTTATCGATTCATATCGATGGGATAGAGGCACAGAGACAGAGATACTATATAGATATCAATCCAACAGAGAAAAGAGAAATACCATCGTTATTATTATTCATTCTATGATATTCATATTTCAGAGTTGATGGTATTTAATGTTTTCAAAGCCATGTTTTACAGAGTATGGTATATGTACATTGCTATGTAAGAGTTCCACTTGCTGAGTTTCATACTCATTTCAGTTATTCATGTGATGCAGATAAGAGTGACGGGCCGGGACGTTGATTGGAGCCGGGGTCATATGCCTAAGAGAGGGAAGGAAGAAGACTATTTTGCAAGTATTTAGACATGATCACAAAAATGATGATTTGTATTTTGTTGCCTTATTTGATTGATCATGTATTAACTTTTGTTTATATATTGTAATGTATTTTAAATCCTTCCTCCCTTCAAAGAAAATTTTAATTTCCGCTGCTATTTTATTGAAACCGGATCAGAGAGCGTTACATTTAGAGGTATCAGAGCACCGTTCTTCTGACCAATGCATATGACTTCGTCTACTTTCAACAGTCCGGTTATGTCTTCTTCTACATCTATTCATTGTTATCTATTGATATGTATTATGTGAGCACATTGTAGGAGTATGCCTCCTAAGAGTAAGGCTTCAGAGGGTGAGGATAGTTCTTCCTCTAGAGTTGTCGATGAGTTCGGCAAGCTACTGAAAGAGCAAGCCAAGGTCCATAGTGAGCAGATCCAACAGTTGCTCCGTCTTCAAGGTACAGGCCAAGGTAGAGGTCAAGGGAGAGGCCAAGTGGCTCAGGCAGTTGGGACCGATGGGATCTTTACTGCTTTCAAGAGAACGGATCCGCCGGAATTTGCAGGAAGCACTGATCCGTTGGTGGTTGTAGAGTGGATCAAAGCTCTTGAGGCGA
>NW_027359304.1:0-4578 GCF_012295235.1 Primulina huaijiensis | reverse complement strand
ATTTTAATATTGGATCCTTAATCATTTTAAAGAATTCTAAAATATTATAGTTATTTAAAACATTAATATTTAAATCTTGAAAATGAGACATAAGTTTATAAAACTCATCATTTTTATCATTTTTTTCATCTATGTGATTTACACAAGATTTTCCTTGTATACAATTATCACATTCTTCTATATCTGAAGTATTTGATTCTATTTCTAGAAATTTCTTCTGATTCAATGATTCTGAAGAATTTTCAGACTCACTATCAGAATTATTATTTGAATCCATTATTATTTTAAATAATTTTTCTTTTAGATTTTCATCTATGTCTAAATTATTAATTTTATTTTTAGCCCAACATTGATTAATATAATGTCATGTCTTTTTACATTTTCTAAAAATTATTAATTTATTTTTGTATTTTTCTGCTTTCCGTAAATCACAATTTCTTTTCTTTTCTTCTTTTTATCTCTTTGTCTTTCAGACAAATGTCTTTTCTTCTTATAATTTTTTTCATGTTTATCTTTTATTTTCTTCTTATTTTTATTAGGTAGGTCCATACCAAATTGATCACAAAATTTACCTAATTGTTTTTTCTCTAGTAAATTCTGTCTTCTAATTTGATTATTTAATTTTAATTCATTACAGAGAGCTAAACCCTCTTGAATACAAATACTTATTAATTTTCCGCAAGTATAATTTTCATAAGGAATATATATATCTTTTCTTAAAACTTTTCTAATTCTTTCAGCAAATAGAAAAGGTAATCCATCTTTAAATTTAGCTTTCCATAGTAATTATCATAAATTCGAGATAAAATCTAAAATCAGTAAGAGTTTTACATTTTAGATTACTTAATAAAGTACGAATTTGTTCACTATTATCCGTGAATCTACCAGTAAAATGTTCAATCATTGCCATTATTAATGAATATACTGCATTCTCCAATTGAATATTATTTTCAATTTTTATGGAATTTAAAATATCATCTTTTTGGGATTGATTTAAATAATTGTCCCAGCAACCTTTAAGTTGGCCAGTAAATCCTTCTATAGTCATTCTAGCAATATTTTTATCAGTTTTACCTGAAGTTTTACACACAGTACTATACATAAGCATTCTGTGCGCAGTGTTATAAATTTGTTTATCACTAACTCCATCAATATTCCATTCATATATACTTTTTTCATTATAAATATTAGAGAAAATATATTCTTGTTCTTCAACAAGAACATCCATGGGAGTAGGTCGATCATAATAATATTTAGATTGAGTAGGTTTATCTGCCCATTTAATTTTATTAATCTCTTCATCAGAAAGATTATTATTATCAAACCCTTCATTAAGAGTATTTAAATTAAGATTTTTTCATTTTTCTTCTAATAATTTTTCTATATCAGAAACAGAAGATTTAAATTTAAAATCTTTTATTTCTGGAGTGGATTTTGTTGAGGATCGATATAGAGTTTAGAGGGGAGGTGGTGAATAAACTCTTTCCTTTGTTGGGTGTTTTTGCAAAGGGTGCTAAAATCATGTTAGAGATTATAGCTTATCTTGTTCAAAAGTAAGTCCACCAGATCACAAAAGTAAGTGCGGAAATGATCCGATGGAGTACGGTGAAATGCAATAGAACATTAGGCAGTAGAACAGTGGTTGTTTCTGGAAGTTCGAAGATAAAATATTCTACGTCTCCCCTTCTGTTTCCAGAAAGTATCACTAAAAGACTTTAGATTTTACAGTACAACACTTGTACACACCCACTTCAGTAGGGCTACACAGTAAAACAAATACAGCAGAGTACTGGAAAAGACTCTTTTCTAGTTTACAAACTCTTCTCAAAGATATAGTGACGTGAATAGCTTGTATAGAAAGTAAGAAACAGTCAGCACAATATAATCTCAAGAGAGTAGATATTTACTATGAAGCGTGTGCTGCTTTTCTGTATATTGAGCTTGAAGATGATAAGTAGTTCTGAGTGCTCAAATCGACGTTTGTATAATAGAGAATGTGTTCGTTGTTGAGTTCAGGTAGGGTAACCTATAAACGTCGTTGATCTTGTGTATTTATAGAAGTCTTGGTTCCAACGTCTATAAACAAAACGACAACTTTGACTTCTGATAGAATCAGCTTTATTACCAAAAAAAAGGTTCATGCAGAAAGCTTTAGAATAATAAGTCTTGTTTCATACTAAAATTGGTAAAACGTATTAAATGACTTTGTTTAGCATTAATGAAGCATTTAATACTCGTACTCGGTAAAGTAACGGTAACATTTAATATATGTTCGATAAGTTCTGATTCTAGTAAAGGTCAAGTTCTGCTTCTGTTTCTCTAAGCTGATAAGTACTCGAGAGTACTGCTTTGTTAAGGCGATACGAAGACTTTTGCTTATGTACTGTCTTTTGGTTTTACTAACACGATCTACTGGTTTTGACTCTCATCACCACAATTAAATTAAGTCTAAAAATTTCCCCCTTTGCGGTGATGCCAAAACCTAGAAGTTAGTAACGATGAATAAGAAAGCATATAGCAATTATAACCAAATAATCAATAAGTAAATAATCAGTAAAGTATTAATCACCAATTCCGATATCTTTGAACAAAGTATCCTCATCCTTAGGATAGATCTGCCTTCTTCCGCCCTTACTTCTGTCCTACTTACTGCTTCCCCTTTTTTGGCGTCCTTGCGAGTGAGCAATTCATCCACTCGTCCAGTAAGATGGATAATGCTATCATTCATCATCTCCAGAAATGGGACTTGATTCGAAACCCGATCATTAATGGCTAGAAGAGATTGAGATTGGGACTCAATCTTGGCTTCGATGGCTTCAAGTTTCAAATCAGTAGATTCAACTTTAGTGGAGATTGAGCGAAGAGACATGTCATGATCAGACACAGTTCGAAGAACATCATATTGACCAAGAACGATGTTGGCGTGACTAGTCAAAACATTTTTCCTGAAGAGGTTGGATTCAAATTCAAGTTTTGCCAACGATTCTGCCGTGTTAATAACATATTTCGTTACACGTTCTCGGAAGAATTTGGTGGCATCAACTTCTCCAGCATGTTCATAGGATAACTCTCAGATTCAAGATCAAAGAGTTCTTCATCTGGAGATGGAGATCTTTCCATTAAACGCTACTTGATATCAGCAATTTGAGCAATGCGGACAACTGAATCAGTAGGAGGAACAATCAAAGTAGTAGAGAAATCAAGTTCTGGTGGAGCAGAAGTAACAGCAGTGGACGGATCAGCAGAAGTTCCTTCAGCAACAACAGATGGTTCAGGAGCTGCACTTTCTTCTGGTTCAGCGGCTTCCATGGCCTCTAGTTGCTCAGCGGCTGTAATGGATTTAGATTGAACTTTCAACAAAGCTTCCATTTCCGCTTGATGTTTAGCAGAAAAAATCTCTAAATTTGGCAGTGATTGAGATGGGGCAGCATCTGATACTGCAAAAGGTTGATCTGCTGATAGAGCTACTGGTTGGGCCACATCATGAGCCTGAACTGCTTTTGGTGCAGTAGTGACAGTAAGAGCAATAGATTGAATGACTTCATCTACTGAAGCCAATTCTCGAACAAAAAAGAGAGATGGAGATTGAGCAGGCTGCTTCGGAGATGCAGGAGTATTGGAAACCTTAGCTTCTGAGGGAGCTATAGTCCTTTCCTCAACTGGCTTAGTCTGAATAAGGTCTGGAACAAAGCCTACTTGATACTGAACAGGTTCTCCAAATGCCTGTTCTTGAGCAAGAAGTTGCTCACTCATCATTCGTAATCTATCAGTCAGAATTTGGATAACATTCTGATCTTGAGCAGCAGTGGGAATCAATGAATCAAAATTATACTTAAGAGTCTTTATTACAGATTCCAGCTTCTGACACTTCAGCTGGTCAAGAATGTAACTTCGTCTCCTCATGGCTTCAATGACATTGTTAGTTTTAGCAAAGTCAAAAACATTCTTCTCATTTTTCACTATTTTGCCAAATGCACCTGGTGTCCTGAAATATGTGAGAGGATGAAAAACTCGAACCTTATGCCAGTCATCAAAGAAAGTCATGCTTTCAAGGGCAAATTTCTATCTCCTCCATGTGAAGATCAATACCAGTTAAAACGGATGACTTGGCGCCGTGAAATTGTGGTTCTGCAACGAGTTTTCCTTTGCCTTTATCTGAAGAAGATACAGGCAGCACATGTGTAAATGCAGAAGACCCTGCAGTAGATTCCCGAACGATGACTCCAGATAAGGCTCTGAAAGTCGGGGCAGTAGTTGAGGTGGTGGCAGTAGAACTGGTTGCTGGTTTGGTGACAGTGACAGATTCTGGTTTGAAAGAGGTGGCTTCTGGAAACACTTGTCTCACAGAGACAATGTCTAAATTAACAATTGCTTCTGTTTTCTTCATGCGGAGAGCCGTGCGAGGCTTCTTCTTGCTAGGGGTGGTAGGGAGTGATGCTTTGGTGGGAGCAGCAGACTCCTCAGATACTGTCTTATCTGAATCAGTGGGGATAACCACTCTTTTTCGTTTAATCTTCTTTTGAGGTCCTTGAACCTCAGTCTGAGCATCTTCAACCTCCTTCTTTAAAGCAATAAATT
>NW_027359303.1:363-2953 GCF_012295235.1 Primulina huaijiensis | reverse complement strand
ATTGAAGATACACGTGAGCCACATATGTGCAAGTTAAAAAAAAAAATCTATTTAGAGGCAAGAATAAAAATAATCAATTTACTTAACAATTATTTAAGGATTGCCAGAATATGAAACGTATATTTGGTGACTATGAATATCACTTATTATACACTAACAACAAGGCACATACGTTGCATGTGTATTGTGAAAGTACTTCGTTGAGTTGTGAATATTTTTATATGTATTGCAAGAATCAGTGTATGAAAGTGCTAAGTTCTTGATCTGAGTGTTAGGTGTTTTAGAGTTGGTGTTTTCTCGTGTGCAAATATAAAGACGACAGTGGTTTGGATATAGGCAAAAACTTATGTGAGACGGTCTCACGCACTACAAGAAAAACGCTAAATGACAACGGATAAAATCCGTTGTCGTAGGCCTTTAAAAACTGTTGTAACTGAGGGTGTTGTTGAAAGTCCGTTCAACGACAACGGTTTTTATCCGTTGTTGTAGCTCAATTATCGACGGTTTTAATAAACCGTCTCTAATGAATTAAAACCGTCGCTAATGAATTAGCGACGATGTTCTATTATCCGTCGCTAATATTAGCGACGGACTTTAAAACGACCGTCGCCAATTAGCGACGGTGTTATAAATCGTCGCTAAAATTAGCGACAGATTACCATCAAGTCCGTCGCTAATTTTAGCGACAGTTTCTTAATGATGTCCGTCGCTATTATTTTCATTAAAATAAAAAAAAAATTTTAATAAATCTAAGAAAAATACTTATAATTTGACTATACTAACAATATTCATCTGACTATGCTAACAATATTCATGATTTTAACTAACACACAAAAATTTAAAAAATTAAAGGGAAAAAATTTACCCAAAATCGAAACTAAAATCGTGTAAGAGAAAAATTTTAAGTGTTGTAAAGTGATGTTGGGAAAATGGACCGAGAAAGTGGCTATTTATAGAGAATTGGCGACGGTTTTTATTAGCGACGGTTTAACTGTCGCAAATTTGAAAACTGTCGGTCATTTTAGCGA
Source organism: Primulina huaijiensis (assembly GCF_012295235.1). NCBI lineage: Eukaryota > Viridiplantae > Streptophyta > Magnoliopsida > Lamiales > Gesneriaceae > Primulina > Primulina huaijiensis. The sequence continues at coordinate 1,925 of NW_027359303.1, read as the reverse complement.
CGGTTTTCTCTAAACGGTCGCTAATTTAAAATTAGCGACGGTTTTGTTTAAATCGGTCGCTACATTTAGCGACGTGGATAATAAAACGGTCGCTAATTTAGCGACGGATGTAAAAAAACTGTCGCTAAACTTAAACATGCAACAGACTTGTTATAACCGTCGCTAAATTAGCGACGGTTAAATCAAAACCGTCGCTAAAAATTTGTCCGAAAAATACGCCAATCGACAACGGTTTTTGAAAACCGTTGTCGATTGAAAAAAAAACACGGCAAAAGACAACGGTTCATAAAACCGTTGTCTTTTGCCTTAAAAAAACGCTAAAAAACAACGGTTTTCTCAAAACCGTTGTCGTTGACCTCCTAAAAGACAACGGTTTTATGAAAACCGTTGTCTTTGACCCCCTAAAAGACAACGGTTTTGTAAAACCGTTGTCAAAATTTACCTACGACAACGGTTTTCACTAAAACCGTTGTTAAAGACTATACGACAACGGTTTTTCACAAAAACCGTTGTTGTATATGCGTTGTTGTTGGGCGTTTTTCTTGTAGTGACGGGTCGTATTTTGTGAGACGAATCTCTTATTTGGGTCATCCATGAAAAAAATATTACTTTTTATGCTAAGAGTATTACTTTTTATTGTGAATATCGGTAGGGTTGACTCATGTCACAGATAAAGATTCGTGAGACCGTCTCACAAGAGACCTACTCTTGGATAAATGTGATCCTACATCCACTTGATCAAGGTAGATTAATTCACCATCACAAAGTAGAGTTTTACAGAGAAACTCACTCACATTCCAATGATTAGTACTGTATAATTGGGAAAAAAACCCTTCGTAATGTACAAATGTGGAATAGAAATACCAACGTCAAGTAGGGACATAATTCATGAGTTTTCTTGATTGAACAGTGACCTTTTTACGGGCCTGAGGTAATCCATTTTGTTTCAAAAAAGGAGTCAAACGCTGGACCAGTGACTAATCCTACTCTAATATCCCCTACCAACAGGGGCCAAATCTTGATCACAAACAGAATTTACTCATGCTGCATGAGTATTACAGTTACGATAATTCACGACACCGAGAACCTTTCTATTGTGAATATGAGAGAGATGGAGATATGAACATTTTAGTGCTTGATGTCTTGGTGTGTCACATCTGGTTGCCCACAAATCCCTTTTATAAAGAGATTAAATCATATCAAATGAGATACATTATAGGTATCAAACTCTAGAATTTGATCGGGCAAGCTCGCATGAGCGACTACGTCCAGAACAGTGAGATTAAGACATCAGTTGAAGTTTGCACCACAAACTTGGGTCGCTGCTCAATAACCTGCTTTTCATGTGCATTGAGCCGGCTTTGCAGCTAAGATACAGCTTCAAGTGTCGTCAAAGCTGCCTAAGCCAAATATGAGCCACAAAAAGAACTCTACACGAAGTATGAGCCGGTAACGAGCATGACGGGGTCTTGGTTTTGCACTTGTTGAATAGCTCCCCCGCACTGTTTCCCCAGGTGGCTCATGCCATGGTCCCCAAGGCTGCTAATTGTGCGGAGAAGTGT
>NW_027359303.1:0-293 GCF_012295235.1 Primulina huaijiensis | reverse complement strand
TTCTAGATAATTATGTTAAGATTTTATTGTGATATAATTTCTTCCTTAAATTTAATTTTCTATTGATGATATTATGTGGAATATTGGGTTTTACCTTTCTAGATATTATAAAGATTTTCTAGATATGGTATTTATGATAATAATTTGTATGATATGATATATTATTCTTAATAGAATTCTTGTTTACCATATCTTGTAGGTTTCCTTGAGGAGGATAAACTCTAGGAGAGATGAAGTCTATAAATAAAAGAAACAAGGACATTGTTGTGTGTGCTTGGGAGTTTTCGTGGGAG
>NW_027359302.1:0-882 GCF_012295235.1 Primulina huaijiensis | reverse complement strand
TTGACACCTAAACTTCGACCCCGAGCCAACTTTCGATTTTCACAAATTACCCCCAAGCCATGTTGAACCAAAACTTGCCCAAAATCCCAAACTAGCCTACTGTACCCTTAACCTACCAAGAAATCCAACCCAAACCCAAAAACGAGCCCCTCAACTCAACCCATGCAATGGCCGAGAACTCCTAGTGGCACTAGGACTCTTGATTTGCTTCTAGGACTCCTCCCCACACACCCAACCCCTGAATCCACCTGTTGTACCCCCTCTAAGGACTCTAAAGACTCCCTAGAACCTAGGTTTCGAACCCAGGGTGCGCCCCAAAGCCCTTGTGCGACGCTGAAGCCCTGCGCACCTCTCTTGCAGTTTCTCGGGTAGAGTCCTAGCGTGGCAAGGACTCTTCCCCAGTCCTTACCGTGAGTCCTAGCCTGGCTAGGACTCTCCCCTTGCCCCGTGACATGCCCTGGACGTGCCTTGGCCCAAGCCAAGACCGAGTCTGTCCCTTATACCTGGAACCCGAACCCCCAACGCCCCTTGACAGCAGAAATATGTTCTCCCTTGTTTCCTTCGCTTTTGCCGTGAGTTGTGTGGGTGAGTGGGACTTCAATTCATGCTAAAACTTTACTTAAACATACCTAGGCATCATGGCAGCCCCTTAACTAAACATTAAACAGGATATTGGGTTCGAAATCCATGCTTCCTCATGCAAACATGTAGAAAACCGAAAATTCATAAAAATATGACATGTTCTTCACGCATACAATTATCCAAACAATAATATGACATGATGGATGAGAAAAAGAGATGTATGGCGTGTCTTTGCGTTATATACGCACGAAAAATCGTTGACGACGAAGAACGGTGACGAAGAGACGATGGCTTGAATTT
>NW_027359301.1:0-321 GCF_012295235.1 Primulina huaijiensis | reverse complement strand
ATATAAATTTATTTTAACATAATTGAGGAAAAGAAGGGGCCGAGAGATTGGGGAACCTCTGGAAATTTTCAGCCGTGGGTTAGGGGGCTAATGACATGGTTTTAGGAACATTTTAGTGTTTTTAAGATATGGTAAAAAGTTGGGAAAAATTTGCTTAAGTTTCGAGTCGATTCGGGTTAAAACCGGGACCTCGGTCCAAGTTTTAAAACGAATCGATTAAGTTGCGAATTTGGCTCGAGTTTACGCCTAGGAATATTTTTAAATATGTTTTGGGAGATTTTAAGGAGTTTGGTAAGCTTCGGGTCAATTTTAGAGGTCCAG
>NW_027359300.1:0-936 GCF_012295235.1 Primulina huaijiensis | reverse complement strand
TCTTTGTTCTTAGTATTACTACTTGAAGTTTTATTCTTAGTAAAATATCTTATTATTTTATCCATTAAGATTTTAGTAGATACTGTCAAAGATTTATTCTTACCTTGCTCTTAGGCCTTACAGGCTTTACGGAACCTGATTTAAGGATTTCTCACAGGTATAACTACTAATTATCATACAGAATAAAAGAATAAAGATCTTAAAAATAAGAATAAAATCTTTATAGAAGAATTTCTTCAATTACAATGGCTCTGATACCACTATGATGGCCTTACAAACAGATAACCTTAATAAAGGTTTAAGTTTTACTAAATCTTCAAATCTTCGGCTTTAAGCTGCTAGGTGTGAGCTCTGTTTTTCGTAAGCCTTTAAGGTAATCTTGGATCTTTCCTGATGAAAATAAGTAAACCACTGTTTATAAACAGGATTAACTTCTAGATCTTTTAATTGATTTTCAAGAATCTCAATTTGAGATTTTATTAATTTAATTCTTCTTTGATGGCCTTACAAACAGATAACCTTAATAAAGGTTTAAGTTTTACTAAATCTTCAAATCTTCGGCTTGAAGCTGCTAGCTGTGAGCTCTGTTTTTCGTAAGCCGTTAAGGTAATCTTGGATCTTTCCAGATGAAGATAAGTAAACCACTGTTTATAAACATGATTAACTTCTGGATTTTTTAATTGATTCTCAAGAATCTCAATTTGAGATTTTATTAATTTAATTTTTCTTTGATGGCCTTACAAACAGATAACCTTAATAAAGGTTTAAGTTTTACTAAATCCTCAAATCTTCGGCTTTAAGCTGCTAGCTGTGAGCTCTGTTTTTCGTAAGCCTTTAAGGTAATCTTGGATCTTTCCAGATGAGAATAAGTAAACCACTGTTTATAAACAAGATTAACTTCTGGATCTTTTAATTGATTCTCAAGAATCTCAATTT
>NW_027359299.1:0-311 GCF_012295235.1 Primulina huaijiensis | reverse complement strand
TCCGGATCAGATCTGGGTTGGGTGGGGCAGTCACCGACAGGTTTTCGGGGTCGTTTATGAAAAAGTCCCCTTCTTTTGCACTAAGTGTCAGGTGTTAGGTCATTCTGTGCAGCGCTGCTCTCGTTCCGGTTACAGTCCTTCTGGTGACCGTTCTAAGGCTCAGGGGAAGCGACATCAAACTTCTTCGGCTTCTGATCCAGGGTCTTCAGGTCAGCCTCAGGGTGTTCCGCATGGTTCGGTTCCTACCAGTGTTCCAGGTTCTGGGCGTGCTGAGCCAGGATGGACTCAGCCGCGACGTCGGCGTCGCCAGG
>NW_027359298.1:0-537 GCF_012295235.1 Primulina huaijiensis | reverse complement strand
TATCCCATTTCACCACCTCATGTGCACATATCCCTCAAAAACTCATGCCTCAAGCTACCCCATCGTTCCAGCCATAACCAGCCTACCAAAGACCTAGACCAGACCGCAAACCACCTAACCGCACCAAGCTCTCAGCCCCATGCACGCATCTAACCACTAGGAACCGAGACTTCACCACAAACCTCCTACCGAGACCAAATCACCTCCCCTCGATCTCCCATTCTACAACATCGGTGCATGATTTAAATCCTCAGATCACATTTTGACCTTTACACCAGACACTTACCAGCCCTGGAACCGCGGCCCCTTTCACAAAACCAGAAAAAAAACATGAGGCGCCAAGAGAAGAGCGCAAGAGACACAAAAATTTTCGATTATCTTTTCACCCGTGCATGGATCAGGAGATTCAAGAACATACACGCATATAACAGCATAAATATCATGTATGATGCATAAAGGAAGATAAAAAGGCGTGCCTGATAAGATAATTGATGTGCAAATGTTCGAAGGGACACGAGGCGAAGAGGAAACACTCGA
>NW_027359297.1:0-689 GCF_012295235.1 Primulina huaijiensis | reverse complement strand
GATGTAGCCACTTCCAGCGACCCCGATCTGTAATGCTCCCAAAAAGCGCTAAATGACACCCATATCAGACCCTTAACAACTCGTCCCCGCAATCCCCTTGCATAGATCATCAAACCGTGAGTGGATGAAAGTAGTGCATAAACATGAAACAACCGAATAACCTCCGTGCATGAAACTGGATCGAGACTTTCACAAAATATTAAGCACACATCAGTATATATATAGCGTACAAGATGCAGAAAAAAAAGTACTTAGCGTGCCTTGGTGATTAATCTTTATCAAACGATCGAGGAATGCACGGCCAAAGGGAAAAGCTTTTGCTTGATCAAGGGAAAAGGAGACACCGAATCCTTAGCAGCAGCAATACACGAGGAGTTTTGTGAGTGGGGGAGGTTGGGCGGCTAATGAAACGTAAATAGGTTTAGTGGGGAGTTTAGGGAGTTAATTAGGTGCTAAATAAAATATTTATGATTAATTAAAGGGGTCCTAAATGCTAATCGAAAGTTAAAAAAAATATTTAAGTCCAATAAGTTTAAAAGTAGGCCCTTTAAATCTAAACACACTCCTGAAAAATATTTCGTGTTGAAAAGATTTTGAAAATATTAGCCGAACCCTTACAAAGTCCTCCGATTCGATAAAATTTACGTATCGATAAAAATTAAAATCATGCGGGTAAAAATACCCAAAAA
>NW_027359296.1:0-256 GCF_012295235.1 Primulina huaijiensis | reverse complement strand
CCCCGCCCCGGTGCTCACGGTTGTTGGCAATTCGTTTCCCAAGATTGGGGTGCGCCAGGCCCATGTAATAGTGCAACACAAGGGCGACGCTCGAAGACCCGGATAGCAAGATACCTTTCTCGGCCTTTTGGCTAAGATCAAGTGTAGTATCTGTTCTTATCAGTTTAATATCTGATACGTGGGCTAATGGCCCACACGATATTAAATTTATTTGCCAACAACCGTGAGCACCGGGGCGGGGCAATATCGTTTTAAG
>NW_027359295.1:0-344 GCF_012295235.1 Primulina huaijiensis | reverse complement strand
GGAATAGTCCGCAGTTATGGTTGTACATCATTAGTCCTTTGACCCAGGACAACATAGAGGCTATATGTACTAGCATGCATTTTTATCCATTTACCGACTCCATTGAGGGTCATCAGGTGGCGAGATTGGGTGTAGTTTCGAAATACGTATGAGCAAATGCATTGTGGTCGGGGATTCACCGTTCGCCTATGGGTGAAGATATCGTATGTGATCTGATGAGTTAATAGTGCAAGGAGTCTCTGGCCAGAGCAATAAATGTGCTTTAGGGAAAGGTGTTTTCTTAGTTGCACAAACCATGACACTATTAGTACTCAAAGATAAATCACATCGTTATCGAATTCATA
>NW_027359294.1:0-754 GCF_012295235.1 Primulina huaijiensis | reverse complement strand
AAATTTTAGAGTTGTAGCATAGTCAAATTATATAAAATATTTATGTAGAAATTAAAAATTATAAATCAAAAGATCACATATTACCAAATTTTGTATATTGAATTTATAAATTTGTGCGATATATACTCTTTTTTTTTTTTGAAAAAGTGCTACTGTGATCCATTTTTTAATATAAAAAAATCACATATTACCAAATTTTGTATATTGAATTTATAAATTTGTCTGATATATAATTTTTTTTGAAAAAGTGCTATTATGATCCATTTTTTAATATTAACTATAATTGTTAAAAAATTAGTTTCATTGTCTTACATATTGCATGGTTATTTTATTTATAAATTTGTCTGATTTATAATTTGTTTTTTAAAGTGCTACTATGATTTATTTTTTATAAATTTGTCTGATTTATAATTTGTNCTACTATGATTTATTTTTTAATATCAAATAAAATAACTATGCAATATGTAAGACAATGAAACTATTTGTTTAACAACTATTTGTTTAACAATTATGCCGTAAAATTTATATATTATGATAGCTGATTTTGGAATGAACCCTAGAAAAGATTTTAGTTCTGATTTTGGTTCTACTGTTTTTGAGAACCATGATCATGTTTACTTTTAGACCCTTAATGTCTAAATTTTAAACAATCTTAGTAGATGTTTAAAATACTACCAAATTTAATTTTGTCATATATATATATATATTTTAAAAGTGCCATTAAAATCTTTAAATTTCTTATTATAGCTAAAAT
>NW_027359293.1:0-335 GCF_012295235.1 Primulina huaijiensis | reverse complement strand
CTCTACATGTGAATAGTGCCCCCAAAAACCCCCAAATCGCCCAAACAATCGCCTCCATGTCGGCGCCGGTTTTCGGCCGGCCCAGGGTATCGTCGGAAGCGCCTCGACGAGACGAAGCTACTGTCAAAATTTCAGCTCAATCGGAGCCCGTTTGCTCGGCCAATTGCACGTCCGAATGTCCGCATTGTGCGCATTTACCGGCGAATTCGATCGCGCCGGTCACCGCTCATCGTCCGGCTGCGATTTTGGTATCATTGGATTCGTCCTCTCCCGTCGCATCTTGTGTCCACAAATCAAGTCAATCGGAGTCCGTTTGCTGCCCCAAATCGGCCGGA
>NW_027359292.1:0-1783 GCF_012295235.1 Primulina huaijiensis | reverse complement strand
ATTTCTCGAGAAATAATTATATATTTAGATATATTGATTATTTTTTAAAAAAAATTTATTATGCTTAGCAGTAATTTTTGGATGAGAAGCTCTATTGCATGTGAATTCGAACAATGTTGATATAGTTTTGAGTGCTGCTTAATTTACGACGATATTGGAGTTTTCTTCTTCATCTAGTATTAGACAAAACAGAGTAGGTCTAATTTAAGATGACTGAGTGATATTATACATGCAGTGAAAAATAATATTTTTTAAATAAAAAATAAAATAAAAATCATGGATCGATCGGGTTCAAGATTTGTCTCACAACATTAATATTATAAACCTTCTCATTGGAGTTCTTTGAATAAAACAATATTGTATCTAATATTAAACAAATAAATATTTTTTATTAGGATATACTATTTATCCGTGACATTCAATTTTACTAAAGTATTATCTACGGAAACTGTCTTTTTTACATGGTTAAACCAAAGTTAACATTTCATAAATACTAGCGACTGAGACACACGTGTTGCATGTAACATAATGTTAGATATTTGATAAATTTATAGAATGCATATTGAACATTTATAATTTGATATGAATATTAAAATTAGTATGTTTGTATACATTGTTGTGTGTGACAAAAAATCTAATTTTCTATTAAATTTAATTTCAATAAAAAAATATAATAATATTATGGTAGAAAAAAGTATTAATTTTAGTATAAAAAGTAATGCTTTTGTATGAGTAACTCAAACAAAACATTCATATTAACAAACTGACCCGTGAGATCGTATTGCAGAATTTTATATTAATAGAAAAATAATTGAAACTGGAACACATTAAATAATTTAAATTTATACTAGGAATCAAACTAAAAAAAATTATTTACAAACAACATGTATGTCTCAACTCTCAATATCCGTAGATAAAAGGATGACAATGGATCAGGTTTTGGGCGAGTTTGATCACTTGAGACCCGACCCAATTACTATTGGACCTGCTCCGTCCCATTTAACCACCAAATTTTTTTTTTTTAAAAAAATAAAATTTTTAAAAATTAATTAATCATTAAAGTTATTTTTGTTGAAAATAAAAAAGTTGAATGTTGAAAATAAGAGTGGTAAATATTGAAAATTAGTGTGATGATATATGTACTAATGTATTTATTTTTGGTTTATTTCCAAAGAAATTCTATAAATAGGTCTCTCTATTTTTGAAGAAGAACACAATTGAGTGGAGAAAATTTTATAAAAGTGTGTAATTTAACATATTTTGTGAGTTTGAGATTTTTACTTTTTACCGTAAATTTTTACTTTTAACACGTTATCAGTACGATACTCGAAAGTTCGATTCTCCATATTTTTCCAAGCTCCAAAACACAAGAAATGTAACAATATTCAAAAGTAAGAATATTTATTTTACTTTTTATTTATTTTATTGTGTATATTTAATATTTAATATCATGTTATTATATAAAAGTAATCTATGGCACCCCATTATAATAACTTGATGTGATTAAATTATTATACTGCTTATATAATTTTATTGTGTTACTATTTATTTATATATATATTTGAATAATATCATATTGTTATATAAAAGAAGTCTATGACACTTCATTATAATAACATGGTGTGATTATTTAACTATTTATATATTTTTATTATGTTATATAATAATTATATATATATTTGTATAATGTCACGGTATTATATAAAAGGAGTCTATGACATCTCATTATAATATTATTATGTAATATACATAATTATTTAAACATGATTAACATTATATACAT
>NW_027359291.1:0-898 GCF_012295235.1 Primulina huaijiensis | reverse complement strand
TTTATATATGCAAGAAGTTTCTCAAGAAAAAAATTAATATATAAATATTGAATACTTCCAATAATATAGTATAAAATATAAAAAAAAATATGTTGATCGTAATTTTGAGTTTTTGTATTTAAATAATATATTGCATAAATCTATTATATCACTAAGAGTTGAACAATTTTTGATAAATTAATATCATATTAATTAAATCATATTTTTCAGTTGTCTAGAAGATGAAATAACCAAAATTCATTAGTTTTATTTGCTTGTAGATTAAGTTAAAAGATTTTTTACAAAAAAGAAACATAATTTTTAGAAAACTGAAATAACAAAATTCTTTAGTTTTATTTGCTTGTATATTAAACGAAAAAAATTTCACAAAAAATTTAATTTGTGTGAGACCTGTAGAGGCATCAAATAGAAAAGAATATACATTTCTTCTCAAAATAAACAAAACAATTTAAATAATTTATAATTGAATACATTCAAATATAAGAAAAAATTTCAGCAACGAAAACATTGAATGCAAAAAGATATCAGTAGATTCTGAACAACAAGAAATTAAAAAGAAAAAAGACGATCATCAACTGTCTCAATGTAACAATATTGAAATATAAATAATAGAAGACGATAACAACACAAGAATGAATATTGAGGATAATTAAATTGTTGCACGGAAAGATTTTCAGCATCAAAATTATTATAAAAAAAGAAGTCGTCCAACAAAAGAATCAAAAAATACATATATGAAAATGCAAATGATTGATGTCGACAGCACCATAAGATTTTCTAATGAAGATGATGAGAATATTGTTTTTTTTTTCACAAAGAAGAAAAAACTGATGACAAAAAAAATCGTGAAAGTAATAAAAATTGAAAATATAAAAGAAGAAAACATTTGACGCAATAA
>NW_027359290.1:0-12145 GCF_012295235.1 Primulina huaijiensis | reverse complement strand
AAAGTTCATGCATTAGGGTTTCTAGGTGCATATCACGTTCGATCGGGACGGAGAATTTAAGGAAAATTATTTTATTACACGGTTTATTTTTATAAATCAATTTAAAGTATTTTTAAGTGTATTTTTCGAAAATGGGATTTTATTGTGTATTTTTACCCGCAAGACTTTATTTTTAACGGTACTCAAATTTTGTCCAATTGGGGGACTTTTTGATGGTTCGGTTAATATTTTCAAAATCTTTCCAACCCGAAATATTTTTCGGGAGTACGTTTAGATGTAGTGGGCCCATTTTTAAGCCTATTGGGCTTATTTATCTTTGTAAACCTTTAATAAGCAAATTAGGGCCCATTAAACTCTTGATTATTATTTATTTAGTGCTAACCCACTCCTTAACCCTAAACCTAGTCATTTGTTCCCCCAACCAGCCGACATCCCATTCAGAGCACCCTCTCCCTCTCGTTTTCATCAATTACAGCTAAAGGCCCCATTGGTTTTCCACTTGTTCTTGCAAAGAGTTTCCTCCAGCCTTCATCTCGGGTCCCTCGCGCGTGTACATCATTTAAGGCACGCGTTGTATCTTCATTTCTGCATCACTCACGTGTATATTACTGATGTTTATGTGTACATGCATGAAATCTCTCGATCTGAAAATGAACATGAAGTGCCATCAATTTTACATGGGTTTCCTTTCAATTTTCATTTTTGTTGCTCACGGGTTCTGAGTTTTCTTGCAAGGGGCCGCTGTACTCGGTTGTTTAGGGGTAACTCAGGGTGTATAAGTACTGCTTTGGAGTCTAGGGTGGCTGCTGATCGTACCAAGGGAAGATCCGAGAGAAGCGTGCCATGGGGAGGTTATATCTCGTTAGATCGAGGGCCAAGGGGGGAGCTGTCGGTTCCATGGTGAGACCAGGCTATAGATCTACTCATGATGGGTTCGAACCACTTCTTGAGAGAGCCCTAACACTGCTGGATCGAATCCTTGAGTGAGACAATGGAACCGAATGCAAGAAGAGACGGTGGAGCCACTTTTGGTGTCTAGCGGTGGGGTGTTAGTGTAGGCTGCATGGGGCTGGATCCTTGGTGCTGGTAGACTCCTTGGGGTCTGGTCTAGGTCCACAATAGGCTGGCTAGGGTCTGGAGCCATCGGCTTGGCCGTAAGGTTGGTGATTAGGTGCTAGTGGGCTCGGTTCGTGCATAGCGGGAGGGAAGAGTGTGATGCATGGAAGTTTAGGCGTGAGTTATTTGAGTTGAGGAGAGCCTAGAGTAGCTGAGATGTGATTGGTGGAGGCCTTTTTTTCGGTGTAGGAGGTCTAGCACTAAAGTTTAAAGGGATGAGTAAGGGTATACGTGTCTTGTTGGGAGGGATTATAATCAAATAACATGCTGGATTATCAGCCGTAAGTTTAAGGGGTTGAGGTGAAAATTTTAGGAGCTTGATAGTGTTTGTAAGATGTGTTAAAAAGTTGAGAAAAATTTGGTTGTGTTTCGAGTCGATTCGGATTAAAACCGGAACTCCGGTTCAAGTTTTAAAACGAATCGATTAAGTTTCGTTTTAGGCTCGAACTTACGTCTAGGAATACTTTTTAAAAATGTTTTGGGACATTTTAAGGAGTTGGGTAAGCTTCGGGTCAATTTTAGAGGTCCAGGGTTGAAACGATAATTTTCGGGTTTCCAGGGGCAAAATGGTCATTTTTTACCCGGGGTGAGATTTTAGTCCTTGCAGCGCCCTGGGCACAAATCATGATATTTTTAAATGTTCATGCATCACATTTACGATTTTTATGCCATTATAATAATTATGGTGCATGCCTTGTTTAAAGGAATTTCATGCAAAAAGTAAGAACGTGAAGAGCACTCCGTCTCCGCCGCACCGCGTCGTTATTTCGTTTGTTTTCTGTCAAAACAAACCAAGGCATGTTTATATCTTCTTTCACTCTTCAATCAAGCCATATAGGTATTTTTAAATATCGCAAGTACATGATTTTATTGCAAGAAGATCGAAATTGTTCATATTTAATTATGTTAGTTAATTATATTACGTGCAAATATTCATTTTGAGATTTATGCGATATTGCTTGTGGTCACTTTACTATCATGCTTAAGCCCGGTCGCCAGTTACCGGCCCGGTCGCCATTTACCGGTCAGTTCAGTTGTTTCACCCAGTATACTGTGGCAGTAGTCTGATCAGACATACATTATTAAGTCCGGTCGCCAGTTACCGGCCCGGTCGCTAGTTACCGGTCAGTTCAGTTCAGTTCAGGGACCACTTGCGTAGACCATAATCTCACTAGAAAATTTTTACAAGTTATTTCATTACAGGGCTCCAAGGAGCAAACATTTTCACTGATATTTTCAGTTCAGTCATGCACGTACTATAATTACCTTTGAAATAATATTTTATATTACACCTTATTACGGGATATTTTCACTCNTCTACGGTAAGGGTTCTCGATCTAGAATTCCTTTGATATATGTATTGTTTATGACTCGATTGTTGCAGAAAGGAGCGGAGAGATTCCTTGTCTATTCAGTGGATTTACTGAAATCGAGTCCATCATTGACGGATTTGCCAGTGATTTGCGAGTTTGCTGATGTCTTTCCAGATGAGGTTCCTGGGTTGCCTCCGATTCGAGAGATAGACTTCAGTATTGAGTTGATGCCAGGTACAGTTCCGATTTCGAGGGCTCCGTACAGAATGGCACCGATTGAATTGAAGGAGTTGAAAGAACAGTTGGAGGATTTACTGGCCAAGGGGTATATCAGACCGAGTGTGTCTCCTTGGGGTGCTCCAGTACTGTTTGTGAGGAAGAAAGACGGTTCGATGAGACTTTATATCGACTACCGGCAATTGAACAAAGCAACGGTAAAGAATAAATATCCCTTGCCTCGTATTGATGATTTGTTTGACCAGTTGCAGGGTTCTTCGGTATATTCCAAGATCGATTTGAGATCTGGATACCATCAGCTGAGAGTCAGGGATTCTGATATCTCGAAGACAGCATTCAGAACCAGGTATGGACATTATGAGTTTATTGTCATGCCGTTTGGTTTGACGAATGCACCGGCTGTATTTATGGGATTGATGAACCGTATCTTTCAGAGATATCTTGACGATTTTGTGATTATATTCATCGATGATATTTTGATTTATTCGAATAATATGATTGATCATGCTGAGCATTTGAGAACTGTCTTGAGAACTCTGAGGGCTGAGAAATTGTATGCCAAACTATCGAAATGTGAGTTCTGGTTGAGACAAGTTGTATTTCTGGGTCACATTATATCTGGAGATGGGATTTCAGTTGATCCCAGCAAAGTTGAGGCTGTGATTTCTTGGCCGAGACCGACATCAGTGCCAGAGATACGCAGCTTTATGGGTTTGGCAGGATATTATTTATCCTTTATTAAAGATTTCTCCAGTATTGCTAAACCTATTACGCAGCTGAATAAGAAGAATGCTCCGTTTGTTTGGTCAGAGAAGTGTGAATCCAATTTCTTGGAGTTAAAGAAGAGATTGACCAGTGCTCCGGTGTTGACTATCCCGTCAGGAACTGGTGATTTTGTGGTTTATTGTGATGCATCTCACCGAGGATTGGGTTGTATTCTGATGCAGCGAGGGCATGTTATCGCCTATGCCTCAAGATAGTTGAAGCCACACGAGACTCGTTATCCAATTCATGATCTTGAATTGGCGGCCATTGTATTTGCATTGAAAATATGACGACACTACCTCTACGGTGAGAAATTTGAGATTTATTCTGATCATAAAAGCTTGAAGTATCTATTTTCACAGTCAGAGTTGAATATGAGACAGCGAAGATGGCTTGATTTATTAAAAGGCTTTGATTGTGAAATCAAATATTATCCTGGAAAATCCAATGCAGCAGCAGATGCACTGAGTCGAAATGTATGTTCCTTATCCTTATCGACAATTGGTGTTTCGAATTTGATAGAAGATTGCTGTTTGTCTGGATTAACCTTTGAAACAGATTGTCAGCCTCTGAGATTGTATAATATTCGAGCTGAACCAAAACTGATATTGAGAATCAAAGAGGCACAGAAAGTTGATCAGAATGTGCAGAATTCGATTGCTTTGGTCAGAGCTGGACATCAATCAGAGTATCAGGTTCGAAACAGTATTTTGTATGTGAATAATCGTATTGTTGTGCCAAATGTTTCGGAGTTTAGAAAGCGAATACTGGCAGAAGCGTACAACAGTCGTTTTAGCATTCATCCGGGTGGCAGGAAAATGTACAATGATTTGAAGACACAATATTGATGGAAACAGATGAAATCTGATGTTACTGAATTTGTATCCAAGTGTCTGAATTGCCAGCAGGTGAAAGTTGAAAGAAAGAAACCTGGAGGACTGTTACAGAGTTTGTCTATTCCTGAATGGAAATGGGATCACATTTCCATGGATTTTGTGACGCAGTTACCAAGATCCTCCCGAGGTTGTGATGCGATTTGGGTCGTGATTGATCGATTGACCAAATCTGCATGTTTTATTCCATACAAGATGACGTACAGATATGACCAGATGGCCGATATTTATGTTAAGGAAGTGGTTAGATTGCACGGAGTGCCGAAGTCGATTCTTTCAGACCGTGACCCTCGGTTTACTTCGCACTTCTGGCAGAGTTTGCAGCAAGCTCTCGGTACAAAGTTACATCTTAGTACCGCATATCATCCACAGACTCACGGACAGTCAGAGCGGACGATCCAGACATTGGAAGATATGCTGAGAGCTGTAGTGCTTGATTTTAGCACTAATTGGCAAGATGCATTGCCTCTTTGTGAATTTTCGTACAACAACAGCTATCAGACGAGTATTGAGATGGCACCATTCGAGGCGTTGTACGGAGAGAAGTGTCGATCCCCTCTGTATTGGGATGATATCTCTGAAGTTCCTGAGACTGGACCTGACATGATCAGAGATATGACTGAGAAAGTTAAGCTGATTAAGAAAAAAAATGAAGGCAGCTCAAGACAGACAAGCCAAATATGCCAACATCAGACGACGACCGTTGGTATTCAAGACAGGAGATCGAGTATTCCTGAAGATTTCTCCTTTCAGGGGTATTGTCAGATTTGGCAAGAAAGGGAAACTGTCTCCACGATATGTTGGCCCTTACGAGATTCTCGAGAAGATAGGAGATCGTGCCTATCGACTCGCCTTACCGCCTTCATTATCGGGGATACATGATGTTTTTCATGTATCTATGTTGTGGAAATATCTCCCTGATGATTCTCACATTATTCAGCCGGACGAGACAGAACTTGATGAAAGTCTAAGTTATGTCGAAAAACCGATCCAGATTATCGATCGTAAGGAAAAACAGCTCAGAACGAAGACAATTCCTCTTGTGAAAGTTCAATGGACTCGTCATGGCACTGAAGAGGCCACCTGGGAGACTGAATCGGACATGAGGCAGGAGTTCCCAGAGTTATTTCGATGATGTGAGTCTTCTGTTTAGTTTTTGTTATACATTTTTTTTTCTGATATGAATTGATTGCCTGTGATTTCGGGGACAAAATCATGTCTTAGAGGGGGAGAATTGTAATGCCTGGAAATTATGTTACGGTAATTTGCGATTAATTATCGATAAAGTGATTTGATTATAGCCGGATCTCTACGAAAATAAAATTGGAATAGCATGAGTATGCTTGCTGCGTGACCAGTAGGTCTCGCGCATATGCGCGAGCTACACAGGAAGCTTAAGTGCGGAACAGAACATTGTGTGCACATGCGCGGCAGAGCGCGCGCCTATGCGCTATGAGTCCAGTGGCCATGATGCATTTCCAGAGAAGTAGGCGCACATACGCGACGGGGAGCGCGCACATGCGCCAGATGTCCAGTAGCCAAAATCGAATTCCAGAACATGTCGCGCACATGCGGGGAGGTTGCACGCACATATGCGCGAGCTGCCGAGGGGCTGAGAGGCGAGAACAGAACTTTGCGCGCACATGCGCGGGATGAAGTCGCGCATATGCGCGAAAGGCTTTGGACAAAATTCGAGAGTGACACGTAGCAAGTTGCATGCAATATATATATATATATATACATCTATCAAATTGGCATTTGTCTCTTATTCACAAGAAACCGAGAGAAGCTCATGATGAAAGTTGTGAAAATCCTTACGCCTGTTCTTGTAGAAATTTGAAGTCTACGGAAGATCCGTCCGTCAGATTGGTAATCCGACTTCAGTACTGTGTTCCTATCGACAGAGACTTCAACTGGACGTAAGTTTTACTAAGTTTTGATATGATTTGAAATTATGGGATTTCCAAAATCGGATATGATTCATATATGATGTTCTTGACATATTAGACATCGTAAAATCGAAGTCAGATTGAGAAACAGATTGATTATGGAATTGTTATAATTTTTCAGAGTATATTGATTGATATTGGACAGATTTGGATTATTGATTGATTTCAGATTGTATAGGATATGGGTTATGATTGGTAATTGATATCTGTTGATATGGTATTTACGGGGATATTGAGATTGTGCCGTTATGCCGATGATTTGAATTAAATTCAGATTAATTAGATTCAGTATTGAATTGAGAATGGAAGGTTGATATTATTATTCTCGATATGTCCTTTCAGATTTACAGAGACAATCTTGAGTTCAGAACTTCCGTTTCTTCAGACCGAGACTACAAACGAAAGGTATAAGTCAATGTGGTATTGGGAGATCGACACAAGTAGGATATACTTGTGTTTCCCTAAATCACATACTATTTGTTATTATTTGCATTGATTTGATTTGATATGCTTGTTCTATTGATGTATAGAGAGCATGTGTTAGACGAATATTAGACGAGTGATCTTGTGACAGAAGTACCTGATAGTGGCGGGATCGCCACGGGCACATTGCACGATGTCACAAGATAGTGTATTGGCGATAGTGCCACAGTCTGTGACGGATAGGTCAAGACACTGGATGTTTGGTTATATCGACGTGGATAGAATCGGAGTTTCTTCTATTACTGTTGGTCGATATAGGAATACCAACATCTGGAAACCGGGATCCCTAGACTAGGATTTAGTCTAGTCTGAGTCGTGGAGTCACGAGTATGATTGATAGTTTGATATTAATTATGTTTCAGATTTTGATATATATCTGATATCTGCTTCATGCTTTATATAAATTATATGATTGCAGGTTTCGTTGATTTATACTGAGATTTATTCTCACCGGAGTTATCCGACTGTTGTCGTGTTTGTATGTGCGCATGACAACAAGTGGGATATGTTCAGGGTCGAGGAGATGAAGAGAGAGATCGTGATTAGAGTGGAGACTACGGACTTGATCTGAGATAGGGTTGAACACTTGATATTTAGTAGTTGAACCTTAGTTTGTAAATGATTGTATATAGTACAAGACTTGTACTTTACTTTTATACTGATATGTATAGTAGAGTGATTCCATTACGTTCCGCATTTGATATTATTTTTTTTAAAAAAAAAATATTAGACTTTGTTTATTATAATTGATTAATTAGTCCCAATGATGATTAAGAACATGATTAGCGTCCGGGTCCCCACACTACAAAAGCTGGGTAACTCTGATCTTTCTGCTATCGGTTCTGAAGCTTTCAAAACCAAATCTGGAATGACATATTTGAGAAGTACAATATCAAATACAACTCAACACAAGAAATCTCAATCCAGTACATGTCGACGGCATAACGTCGTAGTCTCGAGATACCGGCGATACAACAACATATGGCCAATCTCAACAACTCATAATCAATCAATAAACATAATTCCAATACCAAATCTGTATATTCTCAACCAAACATAGCTGGAAAATCGATAACAATTCTATAGGATATCCGTTCTTCGATCCGGTTTTGATTATATGTTGACTAATATCTCAAAAACACATAATATCAATCAAATACTGATTCCTCCAATACATAAATTTCAAACCATGTTAGAACATATTAAAACTTATGTCCTTTTGAAGCCTTTGATGAGTGGAGTACGAAACTAAACTCGGATTGAAGATTGGACGATCGGATCTTGCACTATCCAATTTCTAAGATGGAAGGCTTCAGGGTTAGCTATGGATTCTCTCGGCTCTCTTGCTGGAATTCTGAATGAAAGAAGATAGTTTAAATATCAAGTTGCATGGCAAGGCAATGTGGCTTATTCTTCATGCTGCACGTCTCGCGCATATGCGCGTCCAACACCAGCGCATATGCGCGAGACTTTCTGTCTCGACGCCTAGCTTCACATCTGCTCGCGCATATGTGCGCCTCATCTCCGCGCATATACGGGAGAAATTATGTCTCGCACTACTGCTGTACCCATGCTCGCGCATATGCGCAATACGTTCTGTCTAGGCACGTTGCCTTCCATCTTATCGCGCATATGCGCGACAAGTTCTGTCCCGCGGCAATGCTCTGCGCATATGCGCGCCACTCCTCGGCGCATATGCTCCACCAGTTCTGTCCGCCCCTGAAATCTTCATTAATTGCACTACTGAAAATTAATCAATATCTGATTACAGTGATATAATCTCAGGCCTTACAGCTGGACTCTTGGACGTGCATGGAAGAAGAGTCGCTTCCAACTTGGGAAGCTAGGGCTCGTGCATGTGGTTCGATTCTATAGGAAAGGCATGCGGCTCGGTTGGGGGCTGGTTAGGGCTGGTACAGTAGGGTCTAGTAGAGTCATAGTTGGGTTCCTAAGCAACTTTGACAAGAGGGCTCGAAGATAGGAGAGCCGCGATCAAGGGGCTTGCGTGCATGGGTGCGTGCGGCTTGGCTTTGGGCTAGGGGCTGGTGCGCTGGGCTATGCTAGGTTAGAAAGGATCCAAGAGGCACTGGTTAAGATCAGGTCCTAGGTGGATTTGAGGGTGGCACGATGTGTGGGGAGAACATGGTTTGGTTTAAGGTTAGGGCTCGGTTTTGGGGCTTAGAAAGGAAAATGGTTCAAACCGGGGTCCACTGGGTGTGGCTCGTGGCTCACGGGGGTAGTTTAGGTATGCAAAGTTTATGTTTAAAGTTTGGAAAAAAAATATTAAGTTTTGAATTAATTCGAGATTAAAACGTTTCACGGTTTAGTAATTAAGAAAATAAATCGAAAGGCTCGGGTTTACGTCTAAGAAAAATATTAGAAGTCAAATTTAAGCTTATATGATGGTTTAGGATAGGCTCGAGTCGATAAAAGTAAGAAAACGTTAAAATCAAGAATTTAAGAGTCGAGGGGTAAAATGGTCATTTTACGTCCGGGGTAGTACTAAAGGTTTGGTAGTGTTCTGAAGAATCATAATACATTCTAAATGATATTTTAAAATGTTAACGATGAAAATAGGGAATTTTATGATTTAAGCTAAAGCTGCACGATTTTTCCTGTTAAAATGATATTTTACGAATTTGGAAAGGACACGATATTTTATGAATAAAAAGGAAAGAAAAATATTTTAAAGATTTGAATTGATTGTGACAAATATGATATGATTGAGAATATCGTGAGGAATAAGGCCTCAGAGGGAGCCCGTTTACGGGAGAAGGCCCTAGAGAGAGCCCGACGATCGTATTTCCATTTACGGCGGTGCCTAGTGCCCGTCCCCATGCGCAATGTTGAGCTAAGACTGATCAGTCGACCACATGATAATACGATTACAGCTAGTCTCTTTCAAAGATCAAACTTCTCCCAAAAATGATATATGATGATGGAAAGCTTTACGATTAAATGATTTATCATCACAAGCTTATTTTCAATAAAAATATGATTTTCGTTCATGTGCCTGTATATGTATTATTTGTTACTCATGGTTAGAACGTGCTGAGTCATTAGACTCATTAGGTTTGGATGGTTGCAGGCGAGCAATATTGAGGGAGACGCTGATGCTTGAGTGGATCGAGTCTGGTAGTACAATCCCAATGGACTTTATTTTCCACATTAGCTTGATAGTCGAAGTTTCGAAATAAAGAATTTGAGAATGATTTATTTAGAGATTTTTATGCTTTATTTTAAAGTTTAGTTTTGATCATGTTAAAAGTTGACGTAGGATTTTTGTTAATTGACGATTTAGGGATTTTTACGCACTTAAGATTTTTAAATGTTAAATAAAATTTTGGATTTTAGAAATGTTGAGTTATGTAAGTTTCGACTTTTATTAGTAGCATTTTAAAGTTTAAAAGTAGTGGACGTCTCAAATTCCTTGTTCTCAGCTCGAACTCATAAGATTTCAGACTAGCAAACAAATTTTGCAACTTGAGCTTATTCAGATATTTTTATTCACCGGGTCTATTGTATTGTCATCTCATTCTCTTGGAAGGACTCTCGTTAATTTCATTGCCACTTCTCAGTTGATGTACAACTTTCCAAGACAGCCAGCTCGATCACAATGCTGTTGAATCTCTGATAAAAATCGTTCATGGTCTTTCCACCCTTCATCTTGTTGTTATCAAATTTTTGATTGGCTACCATCAACTTTTTCTCTTTGGTTTGATCATTCCCTTCACAGAGTTGGTTTAGCTTCTCCAAGATCTCTTTAGTTGGAGAACAAGTTTTAGTTTTACCGAACTTATTTTTATCTAGTGTTTTTAAAGGATATCTTTGGCCATATTGTACAGGTTGAGTTTTTCTTGTTCTCGACAGTCTGCTCCCTTATCAATCATTTGTGGTGCTCCTTCTTATATAGCTACAAAAGTACTAGCCTTCGTGATCTTTATGGGTTTGTCGGTTATGAAATAGCATATTTCGTTATCTTCAGAGGACAGATGTGCATGTATCTGAATTTTTAGTCATCATATTCTTCTTTAAAAAGCATAGGGATTTAATTAAAAGATGTCACCAATATATATAAGTAAATCCATAGATTTGAAAAACTCACTCTGATACCACTTGTTAGGATCAAACGTTTACTAGTAGACCAAAAGTTATAGTTCTTAACCAAGGAACAACTTTTATTTCCTTATATTCGTGGCAGTGTAGAGTGGACCTAATTGGGAGCTAATGGGTCGGGCTGTGATGAAACTTAAAATTAATAATTTATTATATGTTAAAACCTATATTTTAAATTTTAAGTTTCATTAAAATTATAAAATTATGTTATTTTAGTATTGTGTGTTTATATTTAAATGTCTTACTAAATATGTTTTATTTTCAGGTTTTCTACGTGTTGGTAAAATAATGATANAGACCGAGACTACAAACGAAAGGTATAAGTCAATGTGGTATTGGGAGATCGACACAAGTAGGA
Organism: Primulina huaijiensis; assembly: GCF_012295235.1. Taxonomy (NCBI): domain Eukaryota; kingdom Viridiplantae; phylum Streptophyta; class Magnoliopsida; order Lamiales; family Gesneriaceae; genus Primulina; species Primulina huaijiensis. Next base: position 915 of record NW_027359290.1, on the reverse strand, counting down.
TATACTTGTGTTTCCCTAAATCACATACTATTTGTTATTATTTGCATTGATTTGATTTGATATGCTTGTTCTATTGATGTCTAGAGAGCATGTGTTAGACGAATATTGGACGAGTGATCTTGTGACAGAAGTACCTGACAGTGGCGGGATCACCACGGGCACATTGCACGATGTCACAAGATAGTGTATTGGCGATAGTGCCACCGTCTGTGACATATAGGTCAAGACACTGGATGTTTGGTTATATCGACGTGGATAGAATCAGAGTTTCTTCTATTACTGTTGGTCGATATAGGAATACCAACATCTGGAAACCGGGATCCCTAGACTAGGATTGAGTCTAGTCTGAGTCGTGGAGTCACGAGTTTGATTGATAGTTTGATATTAATTATGTTTCAGATTTTGATATATATCTTGTATCTGCTTCATGCTTTATATTAATTATATGATTGCATGTTTCGTTGATTTTTACTGGGATTTATTCTCACCGGAGTTATCCGGATGTTGTCGTGTTTGTATGTGTGCATGACAACAGGTGGGACAGGTTCAGGGTCGAGGAGATGAAGAGAGAGATCCTGATTAGAGTGGAGACTACGGACTTGATCTGAGATAGGGTTGAACACTTGATATTTAGTAGTTGAACCTTAGTTTGTAAATGATTGTATATAGTACAAGACTTGTACTTTACTTTTATACTGATATGTATAGTAGAGTGATTCCATTACGTTCCGCATTTGATATTATATTTTTTTAAAAAAAAATGTTAGACCCTGTTTATTATAATTGATAAATTAGTCCCAATGATGATTAAGAACATGATTAGCGTCCGGGTCCCCACAAAAGGTGGTATCAGAGCGATAGATCCTTTATATTGAGATAGAAGCTAGTGAGCGGGGTAGATTGAGTTTTCTTTCC
>NW_027359289.1:0-362 GCF_012295235.1 Primulina huaijiensis | reverse complement strand
AGATTACGTATAAGCCATGCATAATTAATATTATTTAAATTAAAAATGATTTATATATATATATGAAGTGTTTAATTCATTTTAAAATTTGTTAGTCGTGATTATTTATTTTAAACGCAGAAGTCTAGTTGTATCTTTTTGGATAAATACGCGAGGCCGAACTGGAGTTTGGAGCATTGAGATAAGATTTAATAATAAGAAAATATTCCTAAATTTAATTTAAGCCAAGGAATAATTTATTTTAAGGATAAAGAAGGTTTTTAAGATTTATTTAAATTAATTGGATTTAATTTATTAAATAAGTGCTTCTACATCGTATATTTAATTAAAAGCCTAAATTAAAATGTGTAACCAATTGGGAT
>NW_027359288.1:0-730 GCF_012295235.1 Primulina huaijiensis | reverse complement strand
GGAGAATTGAAATTGGAAGGCTACACTGATTCTAGCTTCCGATGTGACGTAGATGATTCGAAATCGACCCCTGCTTTTGTATTCATGCTTAATGGTGCGGCTGTCTCTTGGAAGAGTTCCAAGCAAGACACTGTTGTGGATTCCGCCACTGAAGCTGAATACATTGCTGCATCAGCTACAGCCAAAGAGGCAGTTTGGATGAGAAATTTCGTCTAAGAGTTGGACGTCATTCCTAATGGAGTTGATCCAGTCCCCGTGTACTGCGACAACACTAGTCCCGTTGCGCAAGCAAAGGAACCAAGGTCTCATCAAAGATTCAAACATATACTGAGGAAGTTCCACATCATCCGGGAGATTGTGGGAAGAGGAGATATATCAGTCAAAAGAGTCCCCTCTGCAGATAATGTTGCTGATCCACTTACATAGTTCTTGCCAGGACCATTGTTTGAAAAGCATCGCGAAGCAATGTGATTAAAGTTTATGGGTAGTTGGCTCTAGGGCAAGTGGGAGATTGTTAGAGTAGATGCCCTGTAAGTCAACTGTTGGCTGGGGAATTTATTGACTCGAGTGTAATAAACAATCTTTATTTTAATATAATTTACTTTTTAATGGTTTCAGTTTACTTTATCTGTATACCCATGTAATCAGCATAGATAAAATCCTTGATTATACTTTAATACAAATTAATCGTAATTCGATATTGAAACTCATTTGTAAACATTGTATAATC
>NW_027359287.1:0-6569 GCF_012295235.1 Primulina huaijiensis | reverse complement strand
ATACTTAATTTACTAAACAAATTATTCAAAAAATAATAATTTGTATTTGATTTGACAATAATTTAATTTGATTGGCTCACTTAAGTCAAAATCAAACACGTAATATTGGATTTAAGGATATAAATATAGACAACACGAAACTCGATCTTCTCGCCTTCCATTTTCTACACTTCTGCAGCTCAAACCCTCGCTTTAATCCACTCCTTAAAAGGTAAATTATCCATTTCTTTTTGTTTGTTATGCTCACGCATAGATAGTTATGGCGTTTATGCTAATGATGATAGTAGTTTATTGGAAGCAGATCTTATGAACAAAGAAATCATTGGGAATTTTGATTGTGATGGGAAGCAAAACCCTTCAATTATTTTTTGTTTTTATCTTGTTTGTTCTTGTGTTGTTTCCTTCTTGGTGTGTTGGAATTCGGGGTTTCGTGAAAATCATATGAATAATGTATGTGGTGTGGTTACCTTGTTTCTCCTGGAAATTTCCAGAATCTCTTCTTGTGATGTAATAATTAGCTACAGATTTCGGTTTCTACTTGTAGTGAATTCTTGGTTTATGAGTTGAGCTATGCCTTTTGGATTGAGTTGATTTTGAATTGCAAAAAAAATTATTGGAAAGAGGATAGAATGTTTGTTTTTGTTGTTACCTTCCTTTTTTAGTTAATAAGTCGTCTGATCTCTTATTTTTGCTGAATAAAATGTTGAATATATGTTATCTTTAGTTTAAAATGTCGACGCCGGCTAGGAAGAGGCTGATGAGGGACTTCAAGAGGTCGCAGCAGGACCCGCCAGCAGGAATTAGTGGTGCACCACAGGACAATAATATCATGCTCTGGAACGCAGTTATATTTGGGTGAGCTCTTGCTTTTCTGTACGTTAGGTTACCCCATGGTTTGCCGTAACAGTCGCTATGATGGTCACGGGTTTTTTTAACAAATGATAATAATAAATTTGAAACTTTGAAAAATATTTAATGAAAAAGAAAAGGAAAACTTGGGAAAAAGAAAAAAAAAATGTTCCACAGGACCACAACCGCCAAAAATCAGCGATATTCCATAAAAACAGTGTTATGGTAGCACACCTGCTTCAGCCTGAAATTTTGTCGTGGTAGCTACCGTTACCGTTCTGGAACGACTATTCCAGGGCTGTGACCACGACCACGAACCATGTTTACCGCGATCCAGATGTTAGTTTCTTGGTTGGTTGAATCAATCTTACTCTTGAAGTTGGGAAAGTCGACTTAAACCCGGAGTGTGCTAATTAAGATGCTTTGCCATCTCATGGCAATAAGGGGTTTAATTAAAAAAAGGAAAACTTGGATAAAATAAAAAATTATTCCGCAACAGCCAAGAATCGGCCATTCCATTCCACCACGGTCGAATATCGACGATATTCCGTAAAAACAGTGTTATAGTAAAACACATGTTTCAGCCTGAAACTTTGTCTAGTAGATACCGTTGCGTTCTGGAACGACAATTCTGGGGCGGGGGCCGGGAGCGTGAACCATGTTTTCCGTGATACTGATCCAATCTTACTCTTCAAGTTGGGAAAAATCCACTTAAACCCGGAGGGGTGAAGCTTTGCCATCTCATGGCAGTAAGGGGTTTACGAGGTATTTTGAGTGCTGCGTGAATCTTAAGCTTTGTCTTGGAAACCAATTTACAAGTACTTATGACAACCTTGTATACATAATAAAATAAAACTCCCGGCAGAATAAGAAGAAAACAAAGAGAGAAAAGTAGGGAGAATTGGTATTGCTGCATCTTGAAATCCTAATTGCCATAATTCTGAGAATGTAAGTTAAAAGTCGATGGCTGTAAGACAAGTCAGAAGCGACTGGCTAGCAGGGATTTTTCAGTTTAACTTTTATTTCATTATTTTTGAAGTATAGTTGCATGATAAATTATGTTGTTTCTTTTTCTCATGTGGTTGCAGTCCTGATGACACACCTTGGGATGGAGGTGAGTCATTTTCATGATTGGACATTTTTGGAAATTCATTTTTTTTTGTTGCATACAATGTTGATGTATTTCTCATTTGTTTGCCTATGTTTATTTACTTGGTCTGATAAAGGCAGAAAATGTTGCTGATTGTGACATTTTTAAGTTGCTTTTCTGGTGTGTTTGTTTTTATAAAACATATTCAAGAAGCTCCCACTTATTAAATCCTGGTAAAAATTTGGGATGATTACTAATCCATAATCTAGTTCTCATTGGCTCATCTTGTAAATCAATGTTGCAGTGTTTATTTTCACACTTGTAATATGTACTGTATGACAAATTTTTTAGGTCCATCAAAAAGAATTTATCTTCATTGGACATAACACACCCAACACTAGATTACGATGGTAATGTGATATGCCCCATTCTTCGTTCTGAAATTCGGTGGTGCTAACATTTCAATAGAATAGAGTTAGTTCTAATGCCAAGGATGCTTGAATGTTCTTCTAGAATCAAATCTATTCTTCCCAAAAGAATTTTTTGATGGATCAATTAAAAATAATATTGAGATAAAGCTTGTTTATATTGTGCTTCTATTAATTTGTTATAGGACCATAGTTTTGTTTCAAAGTGTCTCCAGGTCTTCATGCATTTTGTTCTTTACGAATTGAGAGTTCAGAGCTGCCTTCTCCTTGATAAAGTTGTGGTCCCTGTTAAATGTGTTTTGAGCTTAAACCCCTTTGATAATTCTGCCAACATGCAAATAAACACTTGAATTAATAAAGAATGGGTAACAAATTAGAAAAGGAAATAAAAGTTAATATTCTCGTTTGGCAAATGTAATTTCACAAAATCTTTTGCACTTATTATTGTCATTATATACAGAACTACTAATGGTCATGCTTTGATTGTCATAGGAACGTTCAAGTTGACACTTCAGTTCACGGAAGACTATCCTAACAAACCACCAACAGTTCGATTTGTTTCTCGGATGTTCCACCCTAATAGTAAGATGCTTCCCTTGATCAGATTTTGATTTGTTTGCTTAATCTTGAGCTCAAATTCGCGATTATACTTTTTTTCTTATCAGTTTATGCAGATGGAAGTATATGCTTGGACATCCTTCAAAATCAGTGGAGTCCCATCTATGATGTTGCAGCTATACTTACCTCTATCCAGGTACCTTCTGTTTATTGAATTATGCTCGTGACATCATTTTTCTGAAGTCTGTGCTGATTGCTAACTACAATGACCAAAGGTAGATAGTAGGCTACTGATAGGTAGCAATTAGAAAGGCATTTTGTGTTGCTTGATTTTATATCAAAGGAACATTGCACTTATTATGCAATAACAGGAGTTAATGTTTGTACATGTAATTTGTTGATAGTTCAAAAATCTTTTTTCGAACTCTATGATGAAACAATGGTGTGTTTGGTTTCATTTTTCTCCCTACTTAAGTTTTGAAATTTGAGCAACCATTGCTGAGAGAGTTAAAACCTGTGTTCATTGGTGTTTATTATTAACCTAAGGATGTGCAAAAGGTTGAATGATTTGGTATAGAATGAGAATTGATAATTCTTTGCCCTCATTATCTTCTAGAAGTTAAAAAACTTATCATGCAAATATTTGCCATTTCCTTGTCAAATTTTCTCTTAAATCATGTTAGATTGTATCTAATGGCTAAATGTTTCATAAGTCCATGGAAATTATAGACCCTTTGGATGTTATGAACTTGTTAAACACATTTGGTAATTACATGGTCATTTGACTTGCAATAACTGAGGTGTTCTTCTTACATAACCGAAACTGTCATGATGCCATTGCTCAAATCAAATTTAATCTTGTTGGTGGGCCTTTTTTAACTTGCCTGAGGTCATGCCATCATATTTAGGCGTGCTGTGGTGCTACTCTCGTTGTTCGTACTGTTTCACAATCAAAACTTTGTGAAATTAGTAAGCTATATCGAATTGAAACTTATGACCTGTGGTGGTGATACAAGTACATGAAATATCTTTAATAAATTTCATGGAATAACTTTTTTGGAGTGATTTTCAACTTGTACTATAATTTCTGTAATTTTACTGCTGTCAGCCAAATCCTATGTGAAAACAGTCCAAATGATAATTGTCAATTGAAACAGTAGCACCTTATTGTATCCCCCGTGTATGGTAGAAGTAGCATACATTGCTGTCACATGTCAAGTCTTTAAAGTAAAAGAGTCTTACCGAAGCATGCCTGGATCACTAGAGACCGTAGATCGCAGCTTTTAGCTTTCCATGTGAGTGTATATTAAGACCATGAAGGTTTTTTTTTACATCGACCCATGATTAAAGCAAATGAAATATTGGATCCTCTATAAATTGCAATACTCACAGGATAGCATAAACCTTGTAGTGCACAATTAGCTGATGTCTGGGCTCACCTAAAAATTTTCCATCATTTTGTACTTTTCACTCTCATATTAATATCAGTTGTTAAAAACAATCTTTACTTATCCCACCTGGTTTTTGTTTCAGTCATTGTTATGCGATCCGAATCCCAATTCTCCTGCGAATTCTGAAGCTGCTCGAATGTTCAGTGAGAACAAGCGAGAATATAATCGGCGAGTAAGGGACATTGTGGAGCAAAGCTGGACGGCCGATTAATATTCAGGCACATGGAAGACTACTGAACTGAAAATCGAAATTGCTCGTGTTTCTGTCACGTTGAACTGTTTGACAAATTCATCCTGTAAGCCACGTTTAGCATTACACCATGTAAAATAGATTTCAGTTTGTGCGTTGGTTTTCTTTGGATTTGTATTGGATACTTGTTGCAGAGAGTGTTACTTGACTACATACTTCAATTACTGGTAAATTTATGTGATTGTTGGCTTGTGAAATTTTTTCTAATTGTAAGATGATGGAACTATATATGTTATAGTAGTTAAAATTATAGTTTATTAATTTTTGTGTTAAAATATATTATTTTATAAAATAAATTTTTGGTTTGATAAATATATGTCCAACAAATTAGGAATTCTTATAATCGATTTGGTTTATCATTTTTGTCATGAGGTCTAAAAATATAAATTTCAAGTTTTATATATGTTCAACAAACAAGATGGTGAATTTTATTATATTTTTTTAACCTGTCAATTTTATTATATTTAGTTGCAGGATTAATATTGTTATTCATTATTCGGTGCATTAAATGGGTTTTTTTTTAAAAAAATATTATAAATTATTAAAATCATTATAAAAATGTTGCAAGTACAAAAGTTTTATAAAAGTAGTACAATCTGTGTAATGCTGCACCAAATTCTTAATTTTTTTTAAAAAAAAATTAAAAAAGGAGAGCTCACGGATTCAGAATCCGTGGCAGTCCGTGACCTTTTGCCACGGAATCAGAATCTGTGGCAGTCTCTGCCGCGGATTCTAAATCCGTGGCAGAATGTCACGGATTTGCCACGGATTTTGAATCCGTGGCACACCCCGCACACCCCCCGGGTGACTTCCTCTTCTTTAAATGAGTTGCGCACCTCCTCATTTTCAATCACTGATCGAGCATTTCTTCCTTTCCCCTTAGGAGCATTTTTCTTTCGAGCATCGACCACGTCTCTTTCCGACACCAGTCTTCAGAATTTTCCATTTATTCATTAACATAAGTCTTCGACATTTTTTCAAAATATTAAGAGATAACGATATTTTTTTTGTTTATTATATGTATTATTGTTCGTTAATTATAGTAGTTTTAAATAATAACAATAGTTATAATATTAATTGTATTATTGAAATTATAATACTATAATTTAGAATTTTTGCATCACCGAGCACTTTATGAACGATAGTAATTTTAAGTAATAATAATAACTATACTTAATTTGATTACAATAATTATAATATTATTTGTATTATTGGAATTAGTTATAATATTAATTGTATAATAATAACTATATAATTATAATATTGGAATAATTATAATATTAATTGTATAATATTAATTGTATAATTGTATAATAATGAACGCACGTAATAATTTTAATAGTAATTTTATTATCGGTTTAATTATAATAATACTTGTGTAATAATAACTATACTTAATTTAATTATAATAAATGTATACGTTTTGTATTATTGGAATAATTATAATATTAATTGTATAATAGTATAATGATGAACGCATCACGTAATAATTATAATAGTAATTGTATTATTAGAATAATTATAATATTAATTGTATAATAATAACTANATATTAATTGTATAATAATAACTAAATTTAATTTAATTACAATAATTGTATACGTTTTATAACTATTATTAATTTATTTATTATAATAAATAACTATTATTAATGTATACGTTTTATAACTATTACTATACTTAATAATTACATGTTATAATAAATAACTATTTTGTAACTATTATAATTACATGTTATAATAAATAACTATTACTAATGTATACATTTTATAACTATTACTATACTTAATAATAACTATTAATAATGTATGTATTATAATTACATGTTACGTTTTATGATGTATTATTGATTTTTAAAAGAAATTATTTAATTTATAATAATTAGTTTTATTATCAATTTATCATCAACATATACGTTTTATTTTTTCGAGCCGGAAATTGCA
>NW_027359286.1:20805-26152 GCF_012295235.1 Primulina huaijiensis | reverse complement strand
AATGTAATGAAACGCCCGATTATAACAAGTTCCTTTTTTTTTTTTTGGTTTAGGAATATGGTGCAATAAAAACTTTTCTCTTGGCTTATCAAACACTGGGAATTGTGTACGGAGACCTAGGCACATCTCCGCTTTATGTGTTTCCCTCTTCTCTACTTGATAATCCTACAAGAGAAGATTTTCTTGGAATCTTTAGCATTATCTTCTGGACGTTGACCGTCATACCCTTGATCAAATACGTATTCATCGTCCTTCGTGCTGATGATAACGGAGAAGGCGGTACTTTCGCCTTGTATTCGTACCTATGTCGCCATATAAAGTTCCGAGACAACCTCACGATTCAGGATACAAGGCTCCCATCTGATACAAATTTGATGTATTACCAACAAGGGAGCGTTATAAAGAATAAGAGCAAGGCTTTTATGGAGAAAAGTAACAAAGCTCAGTTTCTTATAACATTTTTTGTGCTTCTTGGGACTTGCATGGTCATTGGAGATGGAGCTCTTACACCAGCAACTAGTGGTATGCATATAAGAAAATCGTAACGGAAATTTTTGATCGTACATGTTTGAATCTTATTGGTTTTTCTAAAAATGGACAGAAATAGGATCATGTTTCTATCTTACAAAGTTTACCAATAAGAAGTGTAAGATCTAAAGCAGAATATAGTTGTGTTGGTATCTGTTAAAACGTAGAACTATCGCTAAACCGCCTTCAATAAACTCGAGATTTCTTAGAAACTTGCCCTATAGAATCAACAGCTTTAACATTTATTTATTCGGTCTTTTTCCTTCTCCCATTTCCAACTTGAATGTGTTTTTCTCCTTTTGCTGCAGTTCTTTCTGCTCTTTCAGGAATTCAGACACTTTCCCCAAAGATTACAACCAGTAAGATATATAATGAGTTTACTCACATTTAACAATACCATGATAATGGTACAAATCCTAATATTTGTTACATTTTTTCCTTGTCAGATTACGTTGTTCTTATGGCAGTTATTCTTCTCTTAATTTTGTTCTATTTCCAAAAATTTGGAACAAGTAAAGTTAGCTGCTCTTTCTCTCCAATAATGTTCTTGTGGTTTGCTACAAATGCTGCAATTGGACTCTACAACATTATCAAGTTCCATCCCTCAATCCTAAAGGGAATTTTCCCTTATTACATTATCAAGTTCTTTCAAAAACGAGGCCGAACCGGCTGGGAGCTACTCGGTGCAGCCTTTCTGTGCACGTCTGGAGCTGAAGCAATGTTCGCTGATTTAGGCCACTTCAACAAAAGATCGATTCAGGTTAGAATGAAAACAAGCAAATAGCACTGATCAATGCACATAAGTTCTACAACTCATGATGGAGCGACTTATATGATCGCAACGCTTTCCCACCTAATACATTCATTATACTTTCGGGTTTGAAATTTAAGCTTGGGATTATTATTGCTAAATTTCTGAGTAAAGAAAGTAACGATTTTTCATGCAGTTGGCTTTCTCTACGTTTGTTTATCCCTCGTTGGTGTTGTGCTATGCTGGAGAAGCGGCTTACTTGGTCCAGAACCCAGAAAAATTGAGCACCGCATATTATAGCTCCATTCCCACCCCGGTGTACTGGCCGATGTTCGTGATCGCCACCACATCTGCTGTTGTCGCCAGCCAATCTATGATTTCTGCAACATTTTCTATCGTCAAGCAATCTCTTGCTCTCGGATGCTTTCCTCGAGTTAACATGCTCCATACATCCTCGAAGCACGAGGGTCAAGTCTATTCTCCAGAAGTCAATTTCATTATTGGGGTTCTTTGTATTGCTCTTGTTTTGGGATTCAAACAAGGTGTTGAAATAGGCAATGCGTATGGTAAAACAAATTCTCTATCTCTACTATCTTTCGTTCATATTATGATTCATCTGATTCAAGATTTCCGGAGTTTTTTTTATTCGTCTGCTTTCTGCTGTGCAGGCGTTGCAATCATATGTGTGATGCTTATAACAACATGCTTGGTGACACTGGTGATGTTGGTCATTTGGGACACAAATTTTTTCCTAATCTTGGCGTTTTTTCTCCCGTTTCTTTTCGTCGAATGCTGCTTCTTATCAGCAATGGTAAACAAAATCCCACTAGGGGGATGGGTTCCATTCGCAATCGCCTCTTTCTTTATGATCATCATGTTATCTTGGACCAGTGGCAGAAGCAAGAAAACAAAATATGATTCGGAAAGAAAGCTCGGATTTGAAGAACTCCACAGAATCTTATACGAAAGTGACCTTCACCATCCTTCCGGTATATGTTTGTTCTGTGCTGATCTTGTAAACGGGATCCCACCAATTATCAGACACTATATTCACAACACGAATTCTCTTCGGGAAATCACCATCATTGTAACCATTAGAACTCTACCGATCAAGACTGTGCTACCGGAAGAGCGGTTTGAGGTAGGGAAAGTGGGGTTCGATGGAGTTTACCGATGTTTGATTCAGTTCGGCTATAAAGACGAACAAAGTTTAGCAGGAAATGCTGTTGGATTGATAGTGGAGAAGCTCAAAGAGATATCTGAAAGTCCAGAAGAAGCTAAGAAACTCGATTCTGCACTCGAGAAAGGGGTCGTCTTTGTCACGGGAAGAACGATTCTCAAATCTAAAGAAAGCAATGGTTGGCTGAGCCGTTGGACCATAAATTACCTCTATAGATTCTTGCAGAAGAACAGCGTATCGGCAGTCACATCACTCAGAATTCCTCCCGAAAATTTCTTGCAAGTTGGTATGTTGTATGATATTTAAGGAATGAAGTCCACGACAGGGAGTCAGAAGGGTTTATTGCAAATATTTTGCATTCGGGTTCTTGGAGTTTAATCTTGTTTCTTTCTATATAGTTTTAGTAATAATAATGAATGATCCAATACATGTACGTGATGTATTGAGCAAGTTAAGTATAATATAATGTCAGGAATCAGGATCCACTCCATATAGCAATTCGAGAAATTTTCTTGCCAAATATGAATAGTAATGAATAATTTCTAACATGCCAACAAAATGTTTGAGACAAGAATAAAATGAACAAACGACATACATAGGAGTTCAAAGATGAATTAAACACAAAATACTAGAATGTCTTTTTGGACTGCTATTTCACCCAAATCAAGGCCATCACCTCGTACAAACTGAAACATAGTTCATAGTTGTTACCCCATAGCATATTTCTGAGTCCAGATCCTTGCAGTGGTCTCATACTTGCTCCGGTCTATCTTGTACATATGAGCAATCTCAGGCACCAAAGGATCATCGGGGTTTGGGTCGGTCAACAAAGAACAGATAGAAAGCAACACCTAAGATTGGTAACAAATCATTGAAACTACTATAAGAAAAGGTGAGTTCATTCGGAGCGTATGTTATTATGGGTAAAAGTTGATTGATCAAATATAATTGGTAGAGTAGGTTATAGATACAAGCAAAATGAACCTTGGAAATAGTAAGGGCAGGGCTCCACTGCTCCTTCAATATGTCAAGGCATATGCTTCCGTTGCTGTTTATATTTGGGTGGAAAACTTTTGTCCTGAAAGCAACCTGCGAAAATATGATGAACACACAGGAAATGAAAATTTATTCAAAAAGCTTCCAGCAAAAGTTCGGAACGAAATGGCTTGTTGAACGAGATGATGGCATGTTACAGGAGCAAATATCAATGGAATCAAGGGGCAGATCTAGTGGGGTAGCTCACAGGGGAATGAACTCTATTATCAAACTTTGTGCTTCTAAAATACCGCAAAAACATTTTGCCTCCAAAAATACCTTCAGTCGGCCCACCTCACCCCTCATCTCGTCCCTCTCTCAAATTCCTGAATCCAACCCTAACTCGAATGCACAACTAAAATAACCCTCAAAAGTGGAAAATGAGAGACCGAAAGTAGAGAGAGAATTAGTCGGGCAAAAACCTTAGGTGGCTTGAAAGGGTAATCGGGAGGAAAATGAATGGTAACTAGGAAAACTCCGCCAGCATATGGACTATCTGGAGGACCCATGATTGTAGCTTGCCAGTGAAACATGTCCTCAGCCACAGGACCTGAGATACATACAAAGTGGAAGGCAAAAATTAAACAGAACAAAATGTGGACTTTTTATGTTCTTCAGCATGCAAGTCATTCAACATTCTCACTAATGTTCTTCAGCATGCAAGTCATTCAACATTCTCACTATGGTAGTTTGCGAACTTCAAGTAAAAGTCAAAAAACACTAACATAAAAGCCAATTCAAGAATAACTCACAAAGCTCGATATAACTGGCCAATTCTAGAAAGCAACTAATCACTTCAAAACCTTTAAAATACTCGTTAATCAGCGTTCCTAAGAGACATATATATAAAATGCAAGTTCATAAATCTACTCAATGCATCAGTTTCAGATACATTTTCCTGAAGATTCTTTCTCAATTGGCTGGACAACTTGTCAATCACCCAAAGTTCCAATCCATAATAAAAAAACACGAGCCTAATAGAATAAATTAATCTTTTACAAGTCTTTTTGACCTTTTCAAGCTTCGTTATGTTGCATAACCATAGGAACAAAACTTTCTAAATCAAGACACTTGCAGCAAACCCTCGAGGAAAATAAGATCAAAGCCTTTAGCAAAATCAGTCACGTACTAAATTCAACAAGAAAATATTAAAGCAAAACACAGTGAACATGAATATCCATTTTTTACAAGCGCAACACCGAATTATCCCACCCATTCAGGGAAAAAACTTACAATTCTTATAAAAATAAAAAAAGAGGTCAGACTCATGGAGCTTCAAGTAACAAAACTCATAAAATATTGTTGTCCCAAAAACCAAGTTCATAAACAAATCAAAATCGAAACTTTTTCTTTAGGGTAATTATACCAGCACTGCAAGACGTAGGAGGATCCTTCTGAAGATCCTTGAGCTCCTTCAAGATCCGCTTTGAAGCCATGAGCTTTTTCCTGTTGAAAAAAAAACAGATCCGCTTTCTTTACCAAAAAAAACACAAACTTTAAGAAAAAAATCAAATGAACTTGTCAGAAATCATACCTCGGAGAAGATTAGATCCTCCTACAGACCAAGTAAAAAGAAGAAATTGCAGAGAAAATGTCTGCAGCGTTTGGAAACGCGTTCAAAGTGTGTCACTGCTGCTCAATTGCTATTGCAGTACGTTTTCTTACATTCCGGTTTATATATACTACAAAATAAAAATAAGTTGTTAAATTTAGTTTATATAAATAAAATAGTTTAATTACATAATTTAATATGTTTATATATACTACAAAATCTTAAAATTTTAAAATAATTTACTGTTCATGTTATTTTTCCGATTCCTCATAGCCGGTTTTCTTTTTTTTTTTTTTTTTTT
>NW_027359286.1:15767-19256 GCF_012295235.1 Primulina huaijiensis | reverse complement strand
TAAAAAGTAAAAATCTCAAACTCTCAAAATTATCACACTACACACTTTATAATATTTTTCTCTCAACTCAATTGTGATTTTCTTCACAAATGAGAGATCTATTTATAGAAAATTTTTACAAATAATCCAAAAATAAATTACATCATTACCTTCATCATCACACACAAATTTCAATATTCAACACCTAATTTTCAACATTCAAATATTCAGTACACACATTTTAAATATTATTTTTCAACACTCTCCCTTGTGATGATGGTCATAATGATTGTCTTCATTACGTGTTTTTATACTGCCTCGTTAAAACCTTACTAGGAAAAACCCATTGGGATAAAAACCATAATAAGGGAAAAAGAGTGCAGTCACGTAAACTCCCCCTCATGTTGACACGAACAATTCTTCACAAATTTCGTAGATTGCGCATCCCAATATTATATATGTCCTTTCTGATTATTGTCGTAGGAAGTGCCTTTGTGAAGAGATCTGATGAGTTTTCACTTGATTGAATGTGACGAACATCAATACATTTATTCTTCTCAATCTCTTTGGTGAATGCGAAGAACTCAGGAGGAATATGTTTAGTTCTGTCGCTTTTTATGTATCCTTCTTTCATTTGAGCAACACATGCAGCATTATCTTCATATAGTATCACAGGCTTCTCGTCGAATGATAATCCGCATGAGATTTGGATATGTTGAGTCATTGATTTTAACCACACACATTCACGGCTTGCTTCATGTAGTGCAATAATCTCGGCATGATTTGATGAAGTTGTTACAAGTGTTTGTTTCTGTGAACGCCAAGAAATTGCAGTGCCTCCACGAGTAAATACATATCCAGTTTGAGAACGTGCTTTGTGTGGATCAGATAAGTATCCAGCATCGGCATAACCAATTATACTTGGATTAGCATCTTTTGAATACAAAAGTCCCAAGTCTGTCGTTCCTCGTAGATAACGGAATATATGTTTAATTCCGTTCCAATGTCTCTTTGTTGGATATGTGCTAAATCTTGCCAATAAATTTACGGCAAAAGATATATCAGGCCTTGTACAATTTGTAAGATACATAAGGGCACCGATAGCACTTAGATATGGTACTTCTGGACCAAGAATATCTTCATCATCTTCACATGGACGGAATGGATCCTTTTCTATGTTTAATGATCTAACAACCATTGGAGTACTTAAAGGATTTGATTTGTCCATATTAAAACGTTTAAGGATCTTTTCTGTATAATTTGTCTGGTGAACAAATATTCCACATTCTTTTTGTTCAATTTGTAAACCCAGACAATACTTGGTTTTTCCAAGATCCTTCATTTCAAATTCTTCTTTCAAGTATGACACAACTTCTTGAATTTCCTTATTTGTTCCAATGATGTTTAAATCATCAACATATACAGCAATAATTACGCATCCGGATGTTGTTTTCTTAATGAAAACACAAGGGCATATTGAATTATTTACATATCCCTTTTTCATCAAGTGATCACTTAGCCTATTATACCACATTCTGCCGGATTGCTTCAACCCATATAATGATCTTAGTAATTTCACAGAATAACATTCTCTGGGTTTTGAACTTTGTGCTTCAGGCATCTTAAATCCTTCAGGGATTTTCATATATATATTACTATCAAGTGATCCATATAAGTAGGCTGTAACAACATCCATAAGACGCATTTCTAAATTTTCAGATACTGCCAAGCTAATCAAATACCGAAACGTAATTGCATCCATCACAGGAGAATACGTTTCTTCATAATCAATTCCAGGCCTTTGAGAAAAACCTTGTGCAACAAGTCGAGCTTTATATCTTACTATTTCATTTTTCTCATTTCGCTTTCGAATAAAAACCCATTTGTATCCAACAGGTTTTACACCTTCAGGTGTAAGGACTATAGGTCCAAAAACATTACGTTTATTTAGCGAATCCAATTCAACCTGGATGGCATCTTTCCATTTTATCCAATCCTGCCGATTTTTACATTCACCAAAAGATTTTGGTTCATGATCTTCATTATCATTTATGATGTCGATTGCCACATTATAAGAAAATATATCATCAATTTCTTCTATATCTTTTCGGTTCCATATTTTTCCAGTATTAATATAATTGATAGAGATTTCATGATTCTCGTCAGTTTGTGGTTCTGACAAAACATTTTCATCATCATGTGTTTCTTCAGGAACATCATTCTCTATTTTGTGATCATTATGTGTTTCTTCAGGAACATCATTCTCTATTTTGTGATCATTGTGTTTCTCTATGAATTTTCTTTTTCGAGGATTTTTATCCTTGGAACCAACTGGCCTTCCACGCTTCAGGCGTTTAATGACATCATGACTATCTTCAATTTGTTTCTTCGGAATTTCAATTCGAGCAGGGGCATTTGCAGCATGTATATATGATTTAGTTACCCCTTTTGTGTCTGCAAATGCATCTGGTATTTGATTTGCTATTCTTTGCAAGTGCACAATTTGCTGTACATCTTTTTCACATTGTTTTGTTCTTGGATCCAGATGTAACAATGATGATACATACCATGTAATTTCTTTTTCGGTATGTTTCTGTTCTCCCCCTAACATTGGGAAGATTTCCTCATTAAAATGACAATCAGCAAAACGTGCTGTGAACACGTCGCCTGTCTGTGGTTCAAGATATCGAATGATCGATGGACTATCATAACCAATATAAATTCCAATCTTTCTTTGAGGTCCCATTTTCTTTCGTTGAGGTGGTGCAATAGGCACATACACCATACATCCAAAAATTCTCAGATGAGAAATGTCTGGTTCTTTACCAAATGCAAGCTGCAATGGGGAGTATTTATGATATGCACTTGGTCTGATGCGAATTAATGAAGCAGCATGTAAAATTGCATGTCCCCATATAGAAATAGGGAGCTTTGTTTTCATAATCATTGGTCTAGCAATCATTTGCAGACGTTTAATCAATGATTCAGCCAATCCATTTTGAGTATGTACATGAGCAACAGGATGCTCAACAATGATTCCCATAGACATACAATAATCATTGAAAGTCTGGGAAGTAAATTCACCAGCATTATCAAGTCTAATTTTCTTGATTGTATAATCGGGAAATTGATTCCTCAATTTTATTATTTGAGCAAGTAATCTTGCAAATGCAACATTTCGAGTTGACAATAAACATACATGTGACCATCTGCTGGAGGCATCAATCAATACCATAAAGTATCTGAATGGTCCACATGGTGGATGGATTGGTCCACAAATATCACCCTGAATACGTTCAAGAAACATTGGTGATTCAGTTTGGATTTTGGCTGGTGATGGTCTTATAATAAGTTTTCCAAGAGAACATGCTTTACATTGAAACTTATTATTCTGAAAGATCTTCTGGTCTTTCAATGGATGACCATGTGTATTTTCTATAATTCTTCGCATCATTGTTGAACCAGGATGTCCTAATCGATCATGCCAATTGGTTAATATTGAAGAATTAT
>NW_027359286.1:13950-14293 GCF_012295235.1 Primulina huaijiensis | reverse complement strand
AACATTCAAATATTCAATAAACATATTTTAAATATTATTTTTCAACAATAATATATTATCTAGTAATAGCATAACGATGATGACAATAATATACTAGTGTAGTGCATATAATTCATTTTTTTTAAAAAAAAAAATTAGAAATTCACAAAGAATTTATAGGATGAGATCAAATATTTCGATAAAATAAGTATTTTCAGAAGTATTTGATGAAAATGAGATTTCAGTAGAGATATAAGTATATACAATATAACTTTAAACTATGGTCGGATTATGCTACATCTGAAGTAATATTTTTCATGTTTTAATATTGATCATTCAAATTCAAAATAAATAAATATATATA
>NW_027359286.1:6455-13728 GCF_012295235.1 Primulina huaijiensis | reverse complement strand
CTGACCTCTTGAAAGATCATCAACTAGCA
The DNA here is from genome assembly GCF_012295235.1 of Primulina huaijiensis. Lineage (NCBI taxonomy): Eukaryota > Viridiplantae > Streptophyta > Magnoliopsida > Lamiales > Gesneriaceae > Primulina > Primulina huaijiensis. Next base: position 13,699 of record NW_027359286.1, on the reverse strand, counting down.
AGGCTATTGAATCAGTTGAATTTGTTTCCCAAGTTTGGTCCTCAACTGCTGCAAATTGTCGAGGTAATTCAGAGGGCTGAGGTGGTATCTGTAGGAATTCATCTGCACTTTCGAGCATTTCTAGCACTTTGCTCATGGAGGGACGATCACCTGGACTCAGTTGGATGCACCATAGTGCGACTATTGTCATCCTCCTCACGATTTGATTGTCGTTTTCATCAACATTTCCAATCTCGATATCTCGACCTTTGTTGAAACAATCATAAATCCAGTATGGAAAATACTTGCTGGAAGTTTGATCCCTCGCTCCCAAGTCTCTCCTCAGGCCGACCATTTCTATTAGCAGCATTCCAAAGCTATAGACATCGGCTTTGTAAGAGACTCCACCAATGCTTCTATGTATCAATTCCGGAGCCACATATCCTATCGTTCCCCGAATGGCAGTGAGTGTCACCGTATTTTTATCAGTGGAGTAAAATTTGGCAAGCCCGAAATCAGAGATTTTCGAGGTAAAGTGTTCATCCAACAGTATATTATGAGGTTTAATGTCAAAATGCAGGATCTGTATGTCACAGCCTCGGTGCAAATACTCAATCCCTCGTGCCACTCCAATTGCAATCCCATACTTCCTATCCCACGTTAATAAATCACTGTCTTTTTCCTTACTAAAGATATATTTGTCGAGTGAACCATTAGGCATGAAGTCATATACAAGAGCACACTTTGATCTTTCTGCGCAATATCCAACGAGTTTAACCACATTTATATGATGAATCCTTCCAATGGTTGCAACTTCATTGATGAAGTCTTGTCCATTTGTGCTAGGCTTGCTAAGTAGTTTTACCGCTACTATATTGCCACTTCTAAGCTTTCCTTTGTAGACTGAACCATACCCTCCTTGCCCCAGTTTTTCTCGAAATCCTCTTGTCATCTTCTTTATCTCGGAGTAGGAGTACCTGATCGGCATGAGGTTGTTGTGACTTTGCAGGAATCCTTCTATTAGATCAAACATCGACAAATGACGCCTTCTAAATTTGTAGACTATCACACAGAGCAAGAATGGCACTCCAATCATGAACCTCAATCCAACATTTACCATTGCAAACGAAACTGAAAGGAACAATCTCGACAAAATCAACATAAACAGTCTAATTTGTAAGCATTGCTTGCAGTTTTTGTATCCAAGAGAAAGTACCGACACCTATATTCATTTTCACATGAAAAAAGACCAGAAAATTTACAGTTTATAGCATGTTGTGGAAACATATGTTAGAGTAGATGTCCTGTAAGCCAACTATTGACTAGGGAAATTATTGACTCAGTTGTAATAAACAATCTTTATTTTAATATAACTCATTATTTCATGGTTTGTTATTTCTTTATTTGCATACCCACGTGATCAACATAGATTAAGACCTTGATTGTACTTTAATACAAATGAATCGTAATTCGATGTTGAAACTCATTTGTAAACACTATATAATCTAAATTCGTTCCTAGTCGATTCAGCCGCCTAAAACATAGATAAAGTTCGCTTGAACTCAAGACTAGCATCTGTGATGTTGTGTACCGCGTTTCTTGGTAGGGGCATAAGGATGTCCAAACATGCAGATGAGTAGTCATATGATGATTATACCGAACTACCCTCCCTCGAACTTTCCAAGTGGTTATCATTCATCGAGAGGATAAGTCCGTGGTTATGATTGTACACCCTTAGTCATTATGACCCGGGACAACACTGAGGCTCTATATGTTAGGGCTGTGCTTTGACTCGTTTACCGACTCCAAGAGAGTCATTAAGTGGCGAGATTTGGTACAATTGTGACACTTGTAGGAGCCAGTGCATTGTAGTCGGGAATTCACCGCTTACCTACAGGTGTGGATATCCTGTGTGATCTGATGAAATAATAGTGCATGGAATCTCTGGCCAGAGTATGAGATGTACATTGGGGAAGGAGTTCTCCAATTGTACATGCGATGCCACTATTTATTATCAAAGATGTGTCACACATTTATCAAATTCTTATGCAATCTTCGATGAACCAATGATTGCAGATTCGATCGGGATATATGATACGAAGGGACCGTATTGTACGTTAATCATAATCGACTGGTTCTTGCATACCCTATCAGTGATATCTAGGGAATCATGGGACGATGTTACTAGACGCTCTTACCATAATTCGATGGATTTAATCAGAAATATGATTTCTGACATTCTCATGATCAATTGTTGAAAATAGAATGAGGCAAATTAGGGTAATCCCGAATAAAATATTATGTCCTGAATCACAAATAATTGTGAACCCATGACTAGCTGTATCCCTGAACCATTGAGGGTCACACAAGTACTGGATTATTTTTTCCCGTTGCGAAAATAAATTCAAGAAGTTGAATTTATATTATAATATAGTAAATTCAAAGAGTTAAATTTATGATAATTAAATTTTGAGAAAATAAATTCAAGGAGTTGAATTTATGAGATAGTAAATTCAAAAAGTTGAATTTATGAATTTATAAAATTTGGAAAGAATAAATTCAAGGAGTTGAGTTTATAAAATTTGGGAATTTAAATTATTAAACTCTAAAGTTGAGTTTATTAAATATTAAATTAAATATGTTGGGAAGTATGTTTAATGGGCTTGTAGGAGTACAAGTCCAACATACTAAATAATTAAAGTTCTTAATGAACTTTGATTAATTAATTAAACTAATAGGACTAGTCCAATTAATTAATTAAGCCCATTAATGTTAATTAAAAGGCCCAAATATTATATTATGGTAATTAGGTCATGAATGCTTTATTTAAGTAGGAGATTTAAACCCTAGCCTCCGCACCACACCATATTTTCGAAAAGCCTCTCTCTCATCTCCAAAAAATTTCGGCCACTCTCTTTGATAAAAGAGATTGAACCGCCTCTCGAATTTGAATCTCTAACGTTGAAACTTTTTTCGAATATTCTAGTGCTATTTGGAAGAGGAACAAATCTTCTAGTCGTGGACCTGATTCGAAGATTAAAGGAAGGAGTTCTCGAAGAAAGTTCGTAGGAAATACATTAAGAGCTATCTCCGCTTATCCAGGGATAATTGGAGCAGAGTGAATTAATTCACTAAAGGTATAATTTCTAACATCCTATGAATGTTTATTTATTAAAACCATACGAGTGCTCAAACAAATATTTTGATTGTCAAAATAAAATAAAAATTTTAAAACTTCCGCTGCGTTTTGGGCACGAGAAAACCGATATCCCAATAACATATACGTATCCAATTATGTAGATACACTATATATTAAGCAACAACATTTTGGAGTGGTCTCTTTGGTATGTTAACAAATAAATCATTAGCTACTTCTTAGTTCACANAAAAAAAAAAAAAAAAAAATCAAATTTCATTGGAATTTAAGAAATCTAAAGTAATTTTTTTTTAATTTTCCGAAAAGTTTTGAAATTTCGATGGCCGTACTATATGCCTCCAGAGGTTGAAAAATACAAAATATGCTGGAAAAAAAAAGATGATTGGAAGGAAACAAAAAGCCATGATCCACGTCCATACTTACGCATAGGAATCCATGGAAGCTCAAATCCATATAGCAGGGCGTCGTGGATTTCCGCAAGAGAAATATTATTTTCATCCTTCAACGGGAATGATGACATGATCACGTTGTTTATCGTACACATATCTCTTACATATGATACATTGAAGTGACCAACTTTTATATATGTGTGTCTGATTCTGTTGACACACTCCTCTGTTTCTATGAAGATAGAATCTTTCAAGGCAAATGGGCAGGTGATAAAAGTAATGGGCCATGACATTCCGACATCATATGGACGTCGATAAGAAGTGAGTTCGTCCCACTTTGGGGAATACAGAGGAAAAGAGCAAGTGATGTTCTTCTTTATAGAAGCATCAGCAACACGAATAGTGGAGTTTTGGTAATTGATTGCTCGAACGTGGTATTCAAGATAATCTAGGTATATCAAAGCTGTAGTATTGTTTTCACAGAATATTTCATGGTGGTGATCGCCGCAGTGTTTTGGATCGTCTTTCAATCGGAAAGGGTAACTGATTTTATGAATGTCGCCACAGAAAGAAGGCTTACAGTGGTGTTGCTTTGCAGAGTACGAGGTCCGAATGAAATGGACCAGGATCAAACATGTCAAGAGAAGATAGTTTTTACGAAGCATGATGTTTTTTTTAGGCGAATGATATGCAGAAATGTGGAGGCATTAAAGACATCAACCTATGGAAAACCAGCCCCACTTCACTATCAATTCTTCGCAGGATTTCTTGTGTATCTACCGTGTTTATTGGTCTCTATCCAAGAGTAATCCAACTGAGTCACGGGTGGGCAAGCCATTGAAAAATGACAAGTGAACTAGTCAAGTCCTGCAATCAATTGCTGTTAGCAATCCAAGTCAATCATGTTAGGTGAGGATAGCCAAGGTGTTTTGCAAACTTTGCAAATGTGACACAATTGTCAAATATGGTTGGTGGCAAGTAAATTCTTGAATTAAATGTGGAATATCAAAAAAAAAAAGTCAAGTATAGAAGCCAAATCAAGTATGGCACAAGGATTCATTAATTATATGGAAAATTTGATTTGCGTTCCCACCAATTAGAATTATTGCCAAACCATCTTTAAAGCAAAACTCACACAAATTTGACAGGAAAATAAAATTACTTTTGATTTGATGGCTGTAATGGAGGTCCCACGCTATAGAAATTGAATGGGTTGACCTCAGTCATACATGCCTTTGGGTCTCAAAATCAAAGATAAAGTATGGTCTATCAACCAATCTATACGCAGTCAACTGCACAAATTTTTTAGAATAAAGTAAGATTTTAAAGTATGGAGCTTGTGAAAATTTATGGGCTACGAGCCACTTTGTAAGTTTGTTAGCCTTAGATATTTGGCCAACAAATCTTGAAGTTATACTTCTTATATTAAATCAACAGGCCAAAAACATAAAAGCTGGCATAATTAATCAAGATGCCCACCAACCCCGTCTTTATATTTTTGGTATCATTCTTTCCATTTTTTGGAGCTGGAAACGACGAATGTCTCCCTACCAGATGCAGGAAAGATGGCCCCAAATTTCAGTTTCCCTTCAGACACAAATATCTACAGCCACAACATTGTGGTTATAGCCCTGCTTTTGATTTATATTGCGACGAGGAGAAAAAGGAGACAGTGCTTGAACTGCCTTTCTCAGCAAAGGTTATGGTTCATGAAATTGATTATGTATTTCAAACAGTTAATATTTATGATCCAGAAAGATGTCTTCTTCAAAAGATACTAAATCTATCCGCCTCGCCATTCCAATTCCCGAATTACTACAGCTTAGTTGACTACATACTGTTCAATTGTTCTTCTCCGCCTAGTCCTTTTTTAGACAACATTCATTGTTATAGTGATTCCAAATACCAAGCCTTCGCTGTTCCGATCGACACTTCTCTAATCGAGGATCCTTATTTGTTGAGTTCATGCACCAAGCTTCATAAAATTTCATCCGTTCCACGGCAGATGATATATGAACAGGACCTCACGTTGAATTGGTCTAAACCAGCATGTGGCCAGTGTGAATCTCAAGGAAAATTGTGCAGCTACAAAAATTATACAAGAGGCCATCAGCTTAGGTGTGTTGACAAACCATATACAAAGCAAGGTATTTTTTTACTCAACCATTTTTTCCTGCTGTAAACTTCAAACGAAAGCACAGATTCCTTGTGCTCTCATCAGAACAAGAATACAGTATTTCCTCTTCTGTTTTCTACAAAAGGATCTATTGAACGCAGGTCACTTTTTAAGAGAGTTGCTGAGTTTTTAAACTATCTTGCCATTCAATTCAAGCAGATATAAATATAGGGATATTACACAATCTACTTTTGCCTTGATTGTTTTATCCCCAATGAAAAACAAATTTCTCAAGCGTTTACGCTTTTATCTTATGCAGATCGATCAAACACAGCGAGGCTTGCAGGTAAAAAAAAAAAAAAAAGTACTTTCCCGGATGTTTGTAAAAGATATATATACTAAATTGTTTTTACTTATATTCCTTAGGTGCAACCTTGGGTTCCTGTCTTTCTGCGTTAATTCTAGTAGCTCTCTACCTTCTTTACAGCTCAATCAGAGCAGACAAAAAAAATAAAGAGAAGATTGAAATTTTTTTGGAAGATTATAGAGCTCTTAAACCTACTAGATTCTCTTACACTGATGTAAGGAAGATGACCAATGAGTTTAGTGAAAAATTGGGTCAGGGAAGTTATGGTATTGTTTATAAAGGAATGCTGTCCAATGACATTTATGTTGCAGTAAAGGTCCTCCATAACTTTCAGGGAAATGGTGAGGAATTCATAAATGAAGTTGCTACGATTGGAAAAATTCATCACGTCAATGTTGTCCGCCTGGTGGGCTTTTGTGCTGATGGATTTAAACGAGCTCTCATTTATGAATTTCTACCAAACGAATCACTTGAGAGGTTCATCTTTCAAGAGGGCCGGAAGAAAAATTCCCTGGATCCGACAAGGCTTCATGATATAGCTCTAGGGATAGCCAAAGGGATCGAATATCTTCATGAGGGATGTGAGAAACAGATCCTCCACTTTGATATCAAGCCACATAACATCTTGTTAGACCATAATTTCCACCCAAAGATCTGTGATTTTGGCCTCGCTAAGCTGTGTTCCAAGGAACAAAGTGCCGTATCAATGACAGCTGCGAGGGGAACAATGGGATACATAGCACCTGAGATGTTGTCAAGGACATTTGGCAAAGTATCCTACAAGTCAGATGTTTATAGCTTTGGAATGCTGTTGCTTGAAATGGTTGGAGGGAGGAAGAATGTAGATAATTCGGTAAATAATAGTCAAGTGTACTTTCCTCAATGGATTTATAATCATTTAAATCAAGGAGATGAAATATTAATGCATATCGAGGAAGAAGGTGATGAAACTAAGATAGCAAGGAAGCTTACAATCGTTGGAATCTGGTGTATTCAATGGTATCCAGCAGATCGTCCGTCCATGAAAGCAGTAGTGCAAATGCTGGAACGAGATGGAGACAATCTCACTGTGCCACCAAATCCATTTCCAGTCACAAACGACACAAACTCTGCTACGAGAGTATCCGGAAGACGTTATCAACCAGAGTTGGAAATCATATCAGAAACAAAGTAAATAATAACATTTGTTTAAGAAGAGCTGTATGTAACTTATGAGAGACTGCGTTGAAAAGTGTA
>NW_027359286.1:0-3065 GCF_012295235.1 Primulina huaijiensis | reverse complement strand
TTTGTCACTGTACAAAGCGAAAGTTTATGCACTGTAGTGTTCTACATTTTCTTAATTTTTCTCTTGATTTCAAATTTAATTTCATCATCTATTGGTCTTTAAAGATATATTAGAATTTTTTCTAAACATCTAACCTTAAATGTGATCAATTAACCAAATAATTATTATACTTTCTATAAAATAATAAATAGATTAATATATTTGAAGATATAAAAATTAATATCTTGAGAAGAATAAAAAAAGAATGTTAGAATTAATACTATAATTATCTAATGTCAATATTAAATTTAACATCCTACATTCAAAAATGTGTTTATTGAGATAAATACTATGATGATAAACCAAAAATAATAATTTATTTATCATTTTTTGTAACGTAATAATAATGTGATCGTTATTCGGAATCAGAAAATGATGTACTTTGACATATATTCTGATTTTTTATGTTAAAATATAAATTTTCAAATAAATGAAAAATGATTTTTTTCATACTACTTATGTAGAATATCAAGTATATATTCTACTCAAATGTCTTATAAATTCATATGATACAGTAAAAGGTTATTTTCATAAACTTATTTGTTGAGTGCAATAATTGATCGTGTTGGGTAGAGTAATTAAAATGTTGTGCTTGAACTGTTATACTATTTAAAATATTTGATTTGCAATGTTACCATATATAATCTATAGGTTTTAATAAAACAGTAAACGCTTGAGGCTACAATTGGTATTAGAGTCAAGATCGCGACTTTGATTTTCATTCATTGCAATTGGTGCAATTATTAGGAGATAGATTGTTTGGTATAATAATTATCCACGATAGGTAGACGTTTGAGCTGTTGTATGATTTAATTAAATATTTGACTTGCATAGTTACTATCAATTATAGCTTTTGGTAAATCGACAAACGCTCGATCCTATATTATTCGTTTGTAAAGCTAGAAGAAACAGATTGCATCAACTTTTAGTTTTGAATCAATCCCTTACATGTTACTCGATTTTTAAATTTAGAAGCATTCTACAGTTTTCAAATATTATTATATATTGAATTATAATTTATCCCTTTTAAATTGGATAAATATACAATAAAACTCATGTAAATATTATTAACAAAAATATTTAAATGAAATATTGGATTTGTCGATAATCAAAATAAGAAATAAACAAATTTTGATCCTTGAGTGAAAAATAATATATTTAAATAAAGTTATAATTGCCACAATGAAATAATGCACCTACATGCATTTATCTCTATATTTTGCAACTAAAATGTCAAAAAAAGTCTCCACATANTTTTTTTATAACTTTTTACAGTGAGTTGGAGAAGATAAAAGAGAAAAAATATTAATTCTTTTGGGTTATACAAAAAAATAGAAATGAAAGAAGTGTTTGTCATATAATGAATTCGGTTTTCAAATTAAATGTATATTATAAAGTTATATTTACAGTTCAAACTTTATAAATGCAATGAATTTTTCTCAAGATAAGGGTATACAAATGTTCATGTTAAGATATTTAAATAATTAGAAAAATTAAATATATTATTTTTCTGGAGGTAATATCAATATGACATTAGTAATTTGATTGTGCTAAGTATACTTATGAGTTGATATGAAATATTAAAATAAGTGTCATAAGAGTCAGTAAAAAGATGATTTATTGTCAAAAATATTATTATTATAAATTGTAAATAAATGACAACATTTAATCAATATTTTTTTAAATCAATCCATCAGTACTTTTTATATAATGATAGATTATTATAATAATTAGGGGTGAGCATTCGGTCAGTTTTGTTACCAACCGAACCGAATTAGTATAATCGAATTGAACCGAAATATTTAGCAATAACCGAACCGACCGAATTAATTTTCATAACCGATGAAAATCGAACCAAATTAAGATCGTTTAATTCGGTTGTTGACCGGATTAACCGATAAGTTTTTAAAAAAATTTGTGATTTAACTTTAATTATATATGTAATTTTTTTAACATTACAGTCTACACAAATGCATAAAAACATAAAATCACATACATCACAAATTTTTCTTTAGAATTAGGGCCGATTTTAAAATTAAAAAGTAAAAATTAAAAAATATATTAAAATTGATAAATAATAAAAATGTATTAAATAATATTATTTATTTTATCGGTTAATTCGATTAGCCGATTTCAAAATTTTGAAAATCTTAACCGAACCGAATTAACCAATATAACCGAATTTTTTGAATTTGAAAACCAAAATTTTGAATTGACTCGGTTCGGTCGGTTAATTCGGTTTAACCGAAATTTTTCTCACCCCTAATAATAATGTGTAGTTTATATGTTATAAAGTATAAGTGTCTAATAAATTAAAGGTGACTAAGAAAGTAAAAGCATCCAGTAAAAATTGTTGTCAATTTACATGAAAGAGAATAATAATCAAACAACATTGTAAATAAAAAATTGCATATCATTGATTGTCAAAAAAAATTGTAATAATTGAATATTATAATAAAATATATGCATTATTGAGAGAATATGACAAATAACAAAAGAAAACAATATGATAAAAAAGATATGAGAAAAATTTTAATAGTTCAAATCTTTTTTTAAAATTTAAAAAATATGTTTTTTTCAAATTAGTTACATATACTAATTAACAAGAATTGTCAAAATTTATAATACTATTATCATTATCTTTTGTTGAGTTAACTAATTTTATTTCAAATTTTTATTATTTCAACATATGTTTCTTACGTGTAACGCACGTGCATTATTTCTAGTACATATAAATATACCACTTTCATTTGTGAATTTTCTTATTTGTCCTTGTTCATTTATTTAATTTAATTTAAGTTAGCAAACAAATTAATATGTTATCTTAAAGGTTTTTTTTGCAATTCATTGTCCATCTTAAATGAATTTGGACATTAATATACATTCCTCTATCTTTCCTAACTTTTATGCCAAAAAAAATTATTTAATTAAATTTTCTTGTTAATTTAAATTAGAAAATTAAATTAATATGTTTTTTTAGTAGTTTTTTTTAATTCATTGTCCATCTTAAATGGATTTGGACATTA
>NW_027359285.1:0-335 GCF_012295235.1 Primulina huaijiensis | reverse complement strand
TATTGACTCTGATGTAAAACAATCTTTATTTTAATAATATTTTACTGTTTTATTCGATTATGACATTATACTTTATCTGTATACCAATTCAAGCTGTATAGATAAAATCCTTGAATATACAATATGTACCATGAGGTATGCGTCGAAACGTAAGATCATGGAACTCATTAAGAAGTGTACCGTATATTCTAAACAGGTTTCTAGTCGAATCAGCCGCCTAAAATAAGGATAAAGGTCGCTCGAGCTTGAGACTAGCATATGTGAGGTAAACGCCATGTTTCATTGACAAAGACATGGAGATGTCCATTCACATAGATGGGTGATCATATGATGAT